>NW_011366028.1:0-1772 GCF_000735185.1 Notothenia coriiceps | reverse complement strand
TTTCGTATGACTTGACTTGCTTGACCTGAGCAATGACTTGACTGGACTTGCTTGACTCTCACCACAGTGACTTGGGACTTCCTTGATACTTGTAGGTCAAGACTTGAGACTTGCTCATGACTTGCACATGTAGGACTTACTCCCACCTCTGCAAATTAGCATGCCCTCCTTTCCGATTTTTATCAGTTTTGACTTCCAACAATCCAAGTTCTCATTTGGTGTACTTTATTAAGAAAGTCCTATAAATGTCCACACGATAAAAGTCATGTATTTGTAAATGATAAAAATGCATCGCTGTGTGCAAATGCACTTCCAACAGTCAATTACTGCTAGTGACTATCACACTGTCTAACTAGCGGTGTTACAAATAGCATTTTGTTGTATTCAGATATCATGTTTGAATTTTCTAGCCAAATTCAGTATAACTATAATAGTGAACTACTGTATGAGGTCAATGTTTCTAAGTGGATCTGTTTCCCAGATGTTGAGTTTACACATAACATTAAAAGCAACTCTATAAACAGCCTCTTTCCCTGGGAACAATTAATGATCTAAAGAAGTATTATTTCAGACCCAGGTGACGCAGGGCAAAATGATGGGGTAAAATATTGTTACGTAACAGAAACCCAACCCATTCACCATTTGTTTGAAAGCAATAGTTTCTAAAGCAAATAACTAGTGGTGCCATTTTGAAAACAGGAAAAAAAGGGTTCTCTGCAGCATCATTTATCCTTCAATAATGTGTGTTTGTTTAAATCCCTTATGGAGTGTTGAGCCTGACATCACAATGTCTCTCTATCCCAGGAGTGCCTGGTCTCAAACTGGAGAAAAAAATGGTTGCACTCTGGGTTTCCACGAATTGGTGAAGGATTCCAGGTGCATTGAGGTTAAGTTACACTGCAGCTGTCCAGCTGAAAAAACACACTGGCTAATAAATGGCCATAGAGGAGCTCTTAGTTGACTATTGTCTCCTAGCTAACTCCAGTCCGGCCGGTGCAGTGTATGTTGTGCACTGATGCATGTACTGTGCACACAGAATTTATTTTAAAATACTTATGTTGGTTTTTAAAGCTCTAAATCAGGGGTGTCCAAACTACGGCCCGGCGGCCAAATGCGGCCCGCAGATCATTTTGAATCGTCCCTCAGCAAATTAAAAAAGTATAATGAAATATGGCCCACAAGTTAAACATCTGCTATTGTACTTCTTAAATATATTATGTTCAAATTAGGGCTGTCAAGTTAACGCGTTAATAACGCAACATTTTTTTAACGCCACTAATTATTTTAACGCGATTAACGCATGTGTATTTTTTGTCCTCGGCCACCCCATAGTTTCAGAGCGCATCGAGTTTAAAATACCATCTACAAGCTGATGCTGACAGCCCCGCTCCTGCCGTCCGCTTGCGGCAGACCGCACTTCCACTCTCACCGGCTGGCCCGACTGGCCATTGGGAGGACCGGTAGGGTGTGTGTATGTGTGGCGCGAGTGAGCAAGAGAGAGAGAACAGAGAGAGACCTTACGTGTATTGTTGTTGTTGTTAGCATCTGGTGCTAGCTAGCTGCGCTAACGGATATAAGGAGCTGTTTCAATGAAAACAGAGGAGCGACATTTCGCCGACAACTGCGCCGAGCACTTCACTTTATGCAGGCAGCCAGACAGTGGGACATTGTACGAAAACTCATAAAATCATGCGATTAATCGCGATTAAATATTTTAATCGACTAACATCCCTAGTTTTAATGGATTACAGTGTTCAGGGATGCAAACTCAT
>NW_011366027.1:0-6167 GCF_000735185.1 Notothenia coriiceps | reverse complement strand
TGCCCAACCGGCTTGGAAAATGGGGTGTTCGTTGTGAATTTAACGAAGCGGTAAACAAAACTTTGTTTGTGTGCCGCGTGGGATGTAGGCGTAACCCCGTAGCACGTGCGCTCATTTGTTCAAAGTGATTCAACTGATAAAGCGCAAGATGAAGCCGAACGAAAAGCAAAGGGGAAATGTGTAAAGTCTTGGGAGGCAAAATATATGTACATTCTCCTCCGTCCATTCACTTCCGGTAAAAGTTCCGATCTTATTACTCCCAAAATAAAAGTGCTAAATGAAACTTTACCAGAGGAAAATATTGGCATACAAATATAATCACTTCTATAAAAAGGTAACACATTTTAAATATAGTTAGACATATTAAAGGTAATTTACAGCATTAATAATTATATCTAATTCTTAACTGTGAATGGTTTTCATTTATTTAACATTAGAAATGTATTAGTCTGGCCAATCCAAGACTTCAATGCTAAAGGGCCAATGGATCTATGGTGGAGGTCAGCACAAAGGTCAGGAAAACCCACATTTGAAAGGGAGACATGGATGACCAAGAGACTAGTGACTTGCTCAATTCCTTTGTGAGGGATCTGTGAAGAACAACCGCACTGGTAATTTGTACATCAGCAATTGAGGGTGGACAAGTTTACTACCACTTAAGTTTCAAATAAGTGTGTTGATTACTTATTGTAAAGCATTTGAACATTCTTTTGTGTCACATTTTCATTATTAAGTTGATATATAACTGTATAGTATCTTAATTATTTAAAATATAAGGTGACTAAAAATGGCAACCGTATTTTCAGTTTTGGCAACCAAAAGCTGATGCCTGGTTGCCAGCCTGGCAACCACTTTTAAAATTTAGCGTTGAGCCCTGAGGAAGTATGTAAACAGATGGGAAAAACTTTACAGTTGATACATTGAAGTAAAGATACAGGCATCTTCTGTGTAGGTTAATGGAAGAATGCATGGTATAGTGTGTTTATGAATAATAAATGGTTCATTGAATACCATTTTCTTTTTTCATTTGTGCGTAAAACAAGTTTATAGCATGACTTTACTGTTAACATCGACTAGCTCAATCACTGCATCATGTTGCTTAATGGGTATTCAAATTGCAAAGTTGCAGTGAGGTTTAGATTAATAACATAAACTTAGACAGTATTCACATGACTGTGTTCCACACGATAGCATGTACTGCATATTGCAGCTGTTAAGATAATTATTCAAATATCATGTTGTGTAATAGAGTGATATTAAGTGTTTGATGTTTAATGTTTATGCAATCTGAACATGGATGGATAAGTGAACAGGCCCGGGTGTGCAGACCACCAGGGGAATCGCTGGCCTTCTCCTACAGAATGTCTCCCGAAGATACACTACAAGGCTCACCTCCACCCAGGGGTAACATAAAAAAAGGAGACTACAACTACAAGAGACTAAAAAAACTACAAGGAGATGAACAACAGCTGCAGACACATACAAAGAGGTCACAAAGAGATGGAAAGGGGCAAAACAACGATAAATGTACAGAAACTAATGACATGAAAAAAATGGAAAACAACCACAGACAAATAAAAGGACTACAAAAAGTCCACAACAATTATGAATTGATAATTTTTTTTTTAAAAAGAACACGGACGGACATCGAACCAAATATATATCTATAAAAACTACAAAAAGGCAAAAAACAACAACGAAAAGAAGCTACAAAACTAAATGTCTTGGTCCTATGTAGAGGAAGATGTTGGGGGCTTTTGCATATTTATTTTGAAATAAGTAAATTACTAACACCTAATTTGACAGTTTGTTGGCAAGTGGTCATATAAAGGAGAATAACACCCTCAGTGTTGCACATACAATTACTGTACTGAATTCTGCTGACTCATTGGGCGTTTCCCTTATATTATGGTAACACTAGTTTTGGAATGTAATGAAATACATCCACTCAAGTATTGTGCTGCCGTACATTTTTTTGTACTTTAACTTTAAATTGTTTTGCAAGCTAATATTGTACTTTTTACTCCACTACATTTATCTGACAGTTTTAGTTACTTAGCAGATTCAGATTATTACCTTACTGTATACGACACATTAATTAATGAAGATTGACATATAATTATAGGTTAAGATATCCAGCAGTATTATGTAAAGTAATTTAAAGTGGACCTATCATGCTATATTCAAGCAATATATTGTAGGGCCATACCAATATAAAGAATATAAATATAGTTTTTTTTTCTAAATACCAAAACGATCCTGCATTTTAGCCATGCCTCATTTCGCTCTATATGCTCTTTCCAGCGCTGTTTTTGCAGGGGGCTGATTCTGTGACCTGCAGCTGACCACACCCCACTGCAGGACAGGGGAGCGTGCTCTGAGATCAGCTGCTGGGCTGCAGCGGGGAGAAGAGGGGGAGAAAAAGAGATCTCCGTCCTCCGTGGTTTATTCTTATAGAAGTAAGAAGAGAAGTAACGGGGCAGAAACCCTCCTTTTTACGCAGCGGTCCAGACATAGACATCAAACGGCGACACATATTCAGTTGCCAGTTACTTTGGCATTAGGGCAGGGATATCTAGATACTTTCCAAGGTTTGACATAATGAATTGTGCTACTTTTAAAGCAAGCAACGATGTTTTCAAATCTGTAATCAAAAAGCTCCTCAAAAACGCTATTGAAGCAGTTCCTGCCGTTGCTACGTTAGTTCAAACAGTAACAACGGACTATTTTTGTTAGCGGATGTATGTCAATTTAAATCAATACATACAACTATTTTTAAATCAATAAAATCATTTTTCTAAATCCATAAAAGCATTTCAATTAATATTGGTAGTCATGTCGTTACTTTGTTGAGATGTAATAAGCGGGATAATGTGCACATTGCACATTGCATAATGTGCCTTGATGCCGATCTAGATCCCTCCGCTTCGGGCTCCTGATCAGCCTGTCTGTGTTCTTTTCCCCATAATGACCGCATCGCTGCACATTATCCCTTACATATGATTATATAGAGTCATTTTTCATTTGTTTTAAAGCAGGAGGCGCAAACGCTTGCCTCGGGGAGGGAGAAAAAGAGCCACAGCGGAGAGAATAAACAGAAGGGCAACCATGGCAACCATGCAAGGGAAGTCTTCTTCGCTTCTTTTGTGGCAGACTACAGCGTCTCCAGCGCTTTCGAGCGGCAATGGCCGGCCGTGGCCCAACCTCTCATTCCCCTGATAGGTGGAGAATTGACCAATAGCCGCAGCGCCACCGTCCTGACGTCAGGACAGTGTTCAAATCTGGATCAGTCTGTATCAGATCCGTTGCAGCCCCTTTTTTAGAGATTTGGGTATGGAGGAAAATAGAGAGGGTTGTGTTTTCTGACACTTGGTGAGTTCCCTGGAACACCGGGGACACATATTCATGTATAAAAGATGTNGGCAACCAGTTTCTAACATAAATAAATAAGAACAGCAAAATGTGCACCCCAAAAATAGATAAATGTTAATTATTTGTTGTATTAAGACTGATATTTAATTATTGTTGTGACCAGTCGGAACCTGATACTTAAGTTGAATTAAATATCAGTCTTAATACAACAAATAATTAACATTTATCTATTTTTGGGGTGCACATTTTGCTGTTCTTATTTATTTATGTTAGAAACTGGTTGCCACTGATGGCAACCAAAGGCCAATAAATGGTTGACATTTTTTCTGAATGGTTGCCAATGGCAACCGTTACTGTCGAGCCCTGTTCTCTCTTTTTTCCTACCTTCCACCTGCCCTACCTTCCTTCCATTTTTCACATAGTATGCCGCTTGTAATTTTTCTGTTACTCATTACATCCTGAAACTAATATTCCTGCAGTCTGGTCAAAAATATTCTTTTGTGAAGTCTTACTTCTTGTTCTTTGGAGGAATAGTTCATCCATCTTCCCAGTTATCTATCAACCAACCATTCCAATCCAATTATGTTTGAACTAGGATATGTTTAATCTTTACTTTACAACATTTGGAGTGATCTTCTCTGACCTTATCAAAACTGTCACAGAAGAAGATGAGGCATTCCGTTCAATTCACGCAGTTAGCAGAAATACAAAATTAAGTCTTGGGTTTTCGGTAAACAGGAGTTATTACCCTTTTTCAAATCTGATAGGGAGAATCACAGTGTTTATTGTGTCAAAAAGTCCTGTCCAGCCTTCAATTCATCCATCAATAAAAAATGTATGTGTCCAATCGCTCACATAAGTTGAAATGAATGAATATAACCTTTCCTTCTCCTCTTTATCCTTTCTTCCATCCATCCGTCTCCTACCTGCAGTCATATTTCTGTTGCAGAGTGCCCACTGTGTTGTTGCTAATCATTCTCTTCTCACTGCTCATCACTCTCATTCTCTCCCAGCTTCGCCTCCAGCAACGATTAATGGCTTTCATTTACACTCATTTGCAGGCAACACCTGTGACAAATGAGAGGAAAGTTAGGAGTAATTACGTCCATATTTGAACCGAATATGCGTGTGTGTCTGTGCGTGAGTGCTTTGAGCACAGCAACAAAATAATAACGCTAACTTTAAGAAAAGTGTGTTGGGAGCCTAACAAAGTTTGAAGTAATTTGTGGACGTGGACGTGCGGAGGAAGAACAAATAGAAACACTTCTGGGCCCAATGGTACATCTAATCACGAGAATGCATCACATGAGCTGTGTGTGTGTGTGTGTGTGTGTGTGTGTGTGTGTGTGTGTGTGTGTGGGTGGGTGTGTGTGTGTGTGTATCTTGTATATATCTGAGACCCATAATATATGCTTAAAAATAGCATGATAGGAGATATTTAAGTGAATGTGCCAATACTAAGCTGTAAAAATAATCTGTTGCAAGTAAAAGTCCTGAATTCAAAATCTGACATACTAAATTTACAAAAGTATTGGCACCAAAATAGGTACCAAAAGTACTTGTTAGGTTAATGGCTCATTAAAAAAAATATATAATATTACTGGTTAATGATTATTGATGCATTAATGTGTTCACCACAGCTGGTAAAGGTGAAGCAAACTTAAAGGGGACCTATCATGCAAAATGCACTTTTGTACGTCTTTTATACATGAATGTGTCCCCGGTGTTCCAGGGAACTCATCTATTTTCCTCCATACCCAAATCTCTTAAAAAGGGGCTGCAACGGATCTGATACAGACTGATCCAGATTTGAACACTTCTGTGACGTCACAGAAGTGGCGCTACGGCTATTGGGCCAACTCCACCAATCAGGAGGAGACAGCCACGAACATTGCTGTTCGAAAGCGGTGGAGATGCTGTAGTACCTATGCCAGGCCTGTAGATGGTGCTGTTCTCACAGAATCAGCCCATGCAAAGACAGTGTTAAATTGAGCGAAATGATGAATGGCTAAAATGCATGATCTGTTTGGTATTTTGAAAAATAAAAAGTATAAATATGCCTTATGGTCCTACACTATATTATTCAAATATAGGATGATAGGTCCACTTTAAATTGAAAGGGGCCCCGCTGCATGTGCCTTAAAATAAACTATGGAACACATAAATCTATGTAAAATTGAAATTGTTGTCTTGGCTTATTGTTTTCAGGTGCTTCCTGGGCATTAACCCTGAGACGGGCTGGAAAGCCAAAAGAGGCATGGCAATTTAAACCCCCATGTCAGCACATTCTTCAGAAAATTGTTGACTTCGAGTGGATGTCTGTGTAGACATGTGCTCCCCTCCTTGTTTTCTTTTCTGTCTCCCTGCTGCCCAGGTGCACCTGGTCTGCCCCTGGCTCCGCTTCTTCCCAGGTGTTCCAAATTCCACTCAGCCGTGTATATATAAAGAGAAGCTGGAGGAGAAGGATGTCTCGCCTGTCCGCCGGGAGACACTCTCCTTAGAATACCTCTTTGCCATTTTGAGCTGTAGGCCATATTTTGCTGATGTGTTTATGTTTAGCCTGGAGGACCTGGTAGTCCAGTTTTCCGGCTTTATTTTGTTTCCCATAGGGTTTATAATTGATTTCTGGTTAGGGGGCGGAAGTTGTGGGTCCTACGGACCGTGGTGTGGCTGGCTCGGGTTCCCTCCTTCTGTTTGTTCCTTTTGGCCAGTCCTCCTGACCTCTTTTTGTTTCCCGTTCGCTTGTGTGAGCAAAATGGCTGATTATCAAATAAATGCTTGTTACCAAGTACCGG
>NW_011366026.1:0-3235 GCF_000735185.1 Notothenia coriiceps | reverse complement strand
TACAGTATGTCCACTGTAGAGGACGTCGGGACCATATTAGTTTGAAAAGACAGCCAAAATTAACAGATAGACTATGTAACGTATTATGGTTATAGAGTGATATTAATACAATAATACATTCACCTTTATTTAAAACATGAATAAGTAATTGATCTGAGCATTGCTGTTTATTTGGTCACTAAAAAAAATTGTTTGGTTTTTGGTGAATCTTTCCAGATCTTCAAAGACTTTGTAGTCAATGTAGTGGGAAAAGTACCTAATTGACTCCAGTCGGCACGGGCTGTAGGGTCATCTTGACTAGTTGTATGGATGTGGTCTCCATTTGACCATGCTCATAGAAACAAAGCTTGCATTCCTGAGGCAATTCTCATTTTTCATGGCTCCACTTAAAATAAAAACAACAATAAGACATACGTGCTACTCTTGGCCCACAGAGGGCCATGTCTTTCCAGCTCGTCCCTATCTGTCTCTCTGTCTGTATCTGTGCGCTCATGGAGCCACCTGCATCTTTCCCCCCCTTCTTCTTGACCCTCTTCTATCCCAGGTGTGAAATCCTCATCTCTCTCATCATCTGAGAGCTCAAAATCTTAATCTCCCTGAACTATCTGGTACAGAAAATGTCTGCTTCAGTTCCGTCTCCTGCAACAATATTGAGTCATAAAGTCCATGAAGATGGTCCTGACGTCCACTAGAATGGACATTTATAAAAGGGCTGTTATTTGAAAACTTGAGTTATTTAATTGCTTTCAGAACTAATTATATAGTTCCTCACATGTTAATAAACAAGAACATATATGATTTTCATGGTAAAAATGACAATTATTCAACAATATTTGACTTCTCCTCCTGCTTCTATAACATTTTGTTTTTGGTATCCCAGCCATTTTGGATGAAAAGAAAGAGGAACTTCCCAGCATGCAATTTTAACCAATGACATATCACTGGAAAGACCAGGATGTCCTCTGTACAGTACACCAGGGATTGATAGAGTAGCTCAAAAGAGTGAAAGGAGATGTATGTTAACAAAATGTCCACTACAGTGGACATTTTCAATGGGCTGGGTCCCAGGAGGATATGGTACCTTTAACAAATGAAGGAACACCTACTTTTTCTTCTACGTTTGTCTTTCTAGTGTTTACACAGCAGACATCCTATATTTAATACTGTGATTAAATATATTTACAGCTGTTTTTTTTATACATTACTGAAATGAACGCAATGGCAGCTTGATGACATGTACATTTATGCATGTCGAATACTACAGAAAATGGTTTGCAATAACATAAGACATATATAGTTAATGAGTTAACAGAGAATGTTCAGATATCCGCTGGTTTATAGAACTAGGATGCGAGCTGAACTAATGTGCTTCCTTTTGTCAAAGGTGGTGGACGACTCCCGTCAAACCAACCCCCCCGTCATGCCGCGGCCGTCCAGCACCTTCAGTGGCTCCAGTCGAAGTCAGTACCACGATGTGGTGCCTGTGGGTAGGTCAGGCAGGATCACATGATGCATGCAATATAAGCAAAGCATAAAGTTCCAAACACACGCTAGAGTCAGAGATAAATGCACATTCTTCCTGTTCCTCCAGCCTACAACGACAAGATTGTGGCGTTTCTACGGCAACCCAACATTGTTGAGATTCTGCAGGAAAGGCAACCCGAGCTGGCCAGGAATAACTCGCTCAAGTAGGACGCCCACTCTTCCTCTCCTTCTTTCTCATTGCTTCCTTTCTCTCTCTCTCTCTCTCTTTCGCTTACACCCAACACCTCCATTATCATCATCAGTCAAACTGAACACGCAGTTAACCTTTCATCCTAATGGACTGTGTCAGTTTACCCCCTGGTGTGTGTGTGTGTGTGTGTGTGTGTGTGTGTGTGTGTGTGTGTGTGTGTGTGTGTGTGTGTGTGTGTGTGTGTGTGTGTGTGTGTGTGTGTGTGTGTGTGTGCAGGGAGAAGGTGCAGTTTATTCGCAGTGAGGGGGTGACAGGGCTGGCTCGTCTCTCCAGCGATGCTGACCTGGTCATGCTGCTCAGGTGAGGCTGTACCTGTGTGTCAGTGTGTGGCTCTAGGGGACTTACTATTGGTCACAAGCAGCTCACTCCCAGAAAAACAGGGGTTGGGTATCGCCACTGATTCCCAGAAACAATATGATTCAATATCCAATTATACCCCAAACATGAAAAACCATATGCACATCTTACATACAGTATAGCTTTATATACGTATACATATAGTACAGCTGTTCCTTAATCCAAAATGCAACCAGACATCTGCCTTTAGGAGCTGCTCTTGGCTTATTTTTTGTCAGCAGATTACTTGTGCCTCTTGATACCATGCAAGACTAAAAAGCATCAACCACCCACGAGAGAAGGCGTATATTAAAAGATTGATCAGGGGGTTTATAAATCCAAATATCATCATTCATTTGATTGAAGATCAATTTAAAACATACCATTTATATATTTTTAAACCTAGCCGTACAGTCTCATTTGATCCACCTGTGTTAATGCCGTGTAGTTCTCAGAAGTCTGACTGTGTTCTGGGTGTGTCTCTCTCTCTTTCAGCTTATTTGAGGAGGAGGTGATGTCATACATTCCTCCGCTGCTTCACCAGAGTTACTGCCTCTCGTCTCCTCAGAGCTCCCCCGGTGAGTTTCACTCTGTCCGCTCAGCTTTATTGGCATGATGCCCCCTGTCTGGCCTTTATTAAATTCTCTCTTTTTATTAAATGTTACACCTTCCACCATGAGGTTCGGTTTACATTGGCTTTTCAAATAGAAGATGTAATTTCATATATAACACAGGTTGATATAAAACATAAAATTAATTTGCATACAAAAGACTACTTTAAACATAAACGCACATGTCATTTTTTCAATGATTCAATATGCAGTAGAGTAAATCTTGAATGATGTACAGAACTATATCTAAGTTTATTTTTTTAATTTAAAATGAAGCTACTTGTTTTACTAGACGGGTATTGAATAATCCGGTTGTTTCTTGTTTTTGTGTGTACTGTTAAGGATGCCATATCCTCTGTGGCCTGTGTGTAAAGTGCTGTTAATATATTATGTGGAAGAGGAGCGACTGTTGTTGAAGCAGCTAATGAGAATCTTAACTAATATAAACCTATACACACACACACACACACACACACACACACACACACACACACACACACACACACACGACGGACACGGACACGACGACCGACGACGACGACGACGAGAGAAG
>NW_011366025.1:0-1949 GCF_000735185.1 Notothenia coriiceps | reverse complement strand
ATTCCCCTGCACATAATGTTCCTCCAGCACACAACACACACACACACACACACACACACACACACACACACACACACACACACACACACACACACACACACACAGCACAGCAGATATACAATAATGACATGTGAACATTGGCATACCTGTAGAAATAGAAGAAAGAGCCCATTTCTCCACACATGTTCCCTCTATATTTTAGCACTTGCTGTTTTTCTTTTATAACGGCAACCATATAGAAGTAATTACTGTAATTCAGACCTATGTATAGCATGATGGATGGGAACATGTGCATACAGAGAGCTCTTGAAATGTGTGTGAAGAACTGTACGTGCTCTTACACGCCGCTTCCTTTCTGCAGGAACATGTCGTCATAGAGGAACATTTTTGATTGGTTTTCTGAGGAACTCCAGTAGATTCAAATCAGTTCAATTGTTATACAGAGTTTTAATGAAATCAGTATTTTATTTGTACTTTTCCATCACCTCACAACAGGGTAATTTGTGGCTTTCTCTCCAATCTGAACAAACAATGCTCAGGAGTGTTTTCAATCTGAGTTTAAGCGCTGAGTGGCTCTGCCTAATAGACTCCCCACAGGCTGTTACATCAGAGATAATAAACAGTCATGGTGTGAAGGACCCCCGACAGCGAGCAAACAGGAGGGGCCGGGGCCTGCTGAGAGACATTGTGCAAGAGCATTTCATCAAGAACTGTACTGAAGTTAAAGAATGTGATACTATTGAATATGTCCATGCTTCATACTCCTACAATGTGTAAGAACCAAAACACTAACTACAATACATTTATTTGACAAAATTAGGTATTGGTTGTGATAAAATTAATGAATTACTACGATGCTAATATGGACTAAGATACATAACAGTATAAAAAGTCACTTCTATCTATCCCAGCTGTATATTTCAAATTATGACACATTAATGGATGGATTACTCATTTTAACTATAATGTCATAAATTGACCATCCTGCATATTGATTGATTTTTTTTTTTTTACTTTAAGAACATTTTAATGCTCATAGCTTTGTGCTTTTATTTAAATTAAAAGAGGACTTAAGGGTAATTTTCAACTGTGGTATTACTACTTATATTTTAAAGAGGCTATATAATGCTACTTTTCAGGTTTCAGTTTCAGTTGACCAGTATGTAGTGTCTCTACTGTGACATGTCTTATTTAATGTTCTCATACTGCCTGTGCTGCAGCACCTCCAAGAGATATGTTTTATTCCCCCACTCTTCTGACTCGTGGATAACGTGTATCATATGTTCATCATCTCATCTTTCAATGCTGAGAGCATCACTAACAACCTTTTTTTTACCCCCACATTGCACACAAGGCAGACATCTCACATATTTGAAAAGATGAGTGGATATAACCAAAAGTACCTGCATGATCTTCTGTTGAATGAGAAACTAAAAAAAATCATTTCTGTGTGAAGCGCCCCTGAACTGTAAGAAACCAATTTAAGGAAGATAGACCACGGGGGATTTTCACGGAAACCACAGACTGGGTTGAAACACATATTTTTAATCATGCTCACATTGTGTCCCCAGCTGTACCCGCCACAGGTTCCTGCCGTCTGAATACAGAGTGTGCAGTTTGATTATCAATGTAAAGCGCCGGCAGCCGACACTGAGCATCGTTACTGCAAATGCAAGGAAGTCAGTGAGCCATACTTTACTGTAATGTCCCTCAATTTAACGTCGTGTCCTCCTGTAAATGCGTTACCGCTGAATTGTTCTCGGACAAACCTATTCAGGCTCTTAAGCGAAATTATGTTTTCCTCTAAATATATACAGTGAAAGGACTCTGACTCTGACCTTTTAGCCGAAACAGTTCTCCTAATGAGATGGTATCGATTTGTTTATGCAATTATCCTCCCCGTGTGTGTGTGTGTGTGTGTGTGTGTGTGTGTGTGTGTGTGTGTGTGT
>NW_011366024.1:0-1501 GCF_000735185.1 Notothenia coriiceps | reverse complement strand
AGGCTCCCACACTGTCTGGTTTTAAATCCCGTCGTAAAACCCACCTCTTCTCCTTAGCATTCGTAAACAAGTAGATTGTTGCTTTTATTTGCTTTCAGTGGCCTATTGTTTTTATTATATGGCTGTTTTTTATTTTTTTATTATTACGTAAATGTATTTATTTTATGTTTTGTGAGCTTATCGCTCTGTACAGCACTTTGGTCTGAAGGTTATAAAGTGCTATATAAATAAAGTTGGATTGGATAAAGGGAGGTCAGTTACTTTTTAAAACAGCTGGTAGTTATGGGCACTTTTTACTTAAGTGCATTTCAAAGCCTCTTTACTTTTACTTGAGTAAAGAAGTTTAGTCATTACTTCTACGTATTTTTAAACACGAGTATCTGTACTTCTACTTCAGTAAAGGATGTGTTTACTTTTGCCATCTCTGCACTTCATTGCAGTTTTAACAGTGAAAAATCAGATTCTGCTCCATTTCAATTCAACTGTAAAGACGGCAACGTGGTAAATTGGATAGGTGGTTGAGATTCATCCAAGTTTACATTATAATCCCCATTTATTCTACATTACCCACTCTTAAAAGCTGCTGATGTCCTCTTCAGGTGCTCTTTAATCATTTTCAAAAGCTGCACTCAAAGGAAGAAGAGGCAAATCATTTCACTATCAGGACTTGTTCTGCTCTTGCTTCCTCGGTATCCTTTTCTCCCTCCATGTGTCAGATGATATTCACGTACCTGATCTATTTAAGAGAGTGGGCAACGGTGGAGACTAAAGCACTGAGACACATCCTGCAGGCAGGGACCCTCTTTCAAAAACAAATACACACATCTAGCTGGCAAAAAACCTCACATACACACACATGCAAGTTTGTGTCCACATTCAAGAGCTCTGGAGATATTATGTGTGGCGTAACTGGTTCATTCCAAAATAGGTTTTAAAAATTGAATAAAAGAAAAAAAATGTTGTTTCGTATTCAAATACAAATCATGACTTTATACATTTTTGGAAACAAGTCAGTGTCTTTGGCGTGGATTTTATGAATTTTGGCGACATAACAGTTGCTTGGCTTGATGATGAGGGATATTTTGTTGATGCCCAAAGCACATTTGTATATTTACTTCCTCCCTTCACATTGAGGTCAGGGGTCAGAGTCAGTTACACAACACTGCCTCTGGACGTGATAGAGATTCTGTGTTTTGATGAGGGCCAAGTTGAGGGGATGGTGGTTTTTAGACCAAATCTACTTAATGTGTTAATTTAATTAGTGGATTAATTCAATTCATGCTTATTTTCCGAAACATTTGAAGCATGGGCACACAGGCACACGTGCCAAAACACAGACACATCTGCAGCAAGAATGGTGATAGAACAACTGTGACACACTTGCAAGAAACATAGCGAGAAAATTATACAATGGTGTTATCGTCGCTTGGTCAAACACACACACACACACACACACACACACACACACACACACACACATACACACACACACACACACACA
>NW_011366023.1:0-1272 GCF_000735185.1 Notothenia coriiceps | reverse complement strand
TTCCCTCGCTCCCCACGCTAAGATAATAGCTTGGCAGCCGAGCTAGTAGCTGGCTTGGCATGAGACGATGTGTGAGTGTACGGAGTCGTGACGCACGTGTGTGTGTGTGTGTGTGTGTGTGTGTGTGTGTGTGTGTGTGTGTGTGTGTGTGTGTGTGTGTGTGTGTGTGTGTGTGTGTGTGTGTGTGTGTGTGCGTAGATGCGGCAGACAGACAGGTCTCAGTTGGTTTGGTGTCCTATGCTTACTTGTAATACTTGTAAATAAAACTTTTGGCCCGTAATTTCATTTTACGGGTTAAGTAATCAAGATACATTTGTTTGCACCATGGTAAAAAGAGTAATGACATTTCAAGCTTATTGTCCAAAGCAGCACTGTAAATTCTGTAAATCATGGTTTTCACTATTTTATCTACCAAATGCTCAGTGATACGAGCATTATATGATTGGCTGGTGGTGTCGGTCTTACCTCCAGTCCTCGGGCTCGGGGCTGGGCTGGGGCGGGGCCACAGGCTGCAGGGGCATAGGAGGGGGCAGGTAACCTCCTGCACAAACAAAAACACACTGTAAGTAGTTGCAACACAATGACATTAATGAGAAAAGGTGTGGATTGGACTCCTCTTACCTCCTCCTGCTGCCATGCCTTCATAGCCGGGCACGGTGCCAAACATGTTGGCCGGGGGTGCAGAGGGGGGGGGATACGCTGGAATAAACAACAGGAAATCAGAAAGTGGAAACACCTGACTAGATGCAGCATGAGTGAGCAGGGGAAGGAATAGTTTTGGACAGTTTGGAAAATTACACATATTTGTTTCTGCACGAGTTAGATGAGAAGATTGCTCTCTTTTGTGTCTTTATAACAGTATACAGACATGTGGAGACAACTAGCCTGGCCAGAAAGAGAGAAAAGGATGTGGGAAAGAAAAGGAGGTTGAAATGAAGGAGAGAAAGAGGTATGAAAGGAAAGAACGACATAGAGAAGGAAAGGAGATGAGAGGTAAGGAGATGGTAATGAAGGTGAAAGAAGGAAAGAAAGAGGTGTGACAAGACTATGGTTGTAGTCGAATTGTCCAAAGATCAGCTCCTAGCGTCTTTTCCTATCCACTATTCCTTGACCTCTGTGTGAAATGTCATAGGGTTAAGGAATAGTGGATAGGAGAATTCAAAAGGACTTAGGAAAAGAGACTGCAGTGCTTTGAGAATGCGACTGCAATTACAATATCCATTAATTAAAGAGATGACTGGAGGACTTCCTAAACATCTTAAGTATGGAAGA
>NW_011366022.1:1932-3873 GCF_000735185.1 Notothenia coriiceps | reverse complement strand
AATGTCATGAAGACTATTTACTGTTTGTAGCGTGTCTTGATTATTATGTGTGTACCTGCAAACATAAAATAATCTGTGATAAATCTTCTCTGCTCTTTAAAAAAATGATTATTTGATTTGATTAATGCTCCTTGTTTAATTAAGACCAACAATCCTAATAACTGAAGGAGCCAACCTTGGTTTGTTGTTCAATAAAATATGTTTTAAGTTGTACTAAACAGCGCCTTTGTTTAGACTTATTTTAAATATGTGTTGGTCAGTTTATGGAAAACTTGTTTTGTTTGAATATATACGAGCACTTTTTTTAAATTGTGGGTTTGTGTGTGTACGTGTGTGTGTGTGTGTGTGTGTGTGTAGTGTACGTCATCATGTTGTGTTTTACCCTCGGCAGGAGGTTTATTAGATATGATTGGTCGCCACACAGCTGAGTGGTTTTATAGGATCACACACACACACACACACACACACACACACACACACACACACACACACACACACACACACACACACACACACACACACACACACACACACACACACACACTGATCTGTAAACAAACATTGTGCCCAGTCTCTCTCGAAGCAGGTCAACTATATCCTAATGTCGCGCGCATACAGCTGACCATGTTTGTCTGTGTGTGTGCGTGTGTGCATGTGTGTGCTGCTGGCAGTGCCAGTGGTCCATTCAGTTGCACCAGGCAGCCTAAAACACTCAATCACCCGTTTATCTCGGCCTGTCTTCACCCAGACACACACACACCACCCTAACCAGGCAGATGGTTGTGCCACCCCTGCCAAAGCAGTGTGACAACACACACACACACACTTGCACACACACACACAAATAAAGGGGAGGGGACCGTCTGTTTCAGCTGCCTCTCCTTGTCAGAGAGCCGTTGGCATCAGCCATGTCCATCATCAATCCATCATACTGTCTCCCTGTGGGGACCCCCTTTTATGCCCACCTGTTACAGTTAAACAAGAATGAATATCACATTATGTATACCCAAAAGACCACAAGTAGCCTATATTACAAAAAAGCTGAGTTTTAGTTGACATTATGAGTTTTAGGTCCATAGTGTCTTTTTTCAATTGTTTCTAATGAGGAGAGCTCAATGCGTTACATCAAGAAAAAGCTCTGCATTATGCGTCATTATTCTGAGCGCACCAGCATTTCCCCTCTTACACTCAGCTAAAAGATTATTTATTAAAATGTTGAAATATTACTTTAATACATAGTTTAAGCCTAAACATCCAGTTTCTGTTGGATACCTCGACATTCAGGACCTTGGACAGAGATTGCGACAATAACTTTTTTCAAGAGAGTATGACACATTTTTCATATAAAGAAAGATGTGTAAGTGATGTAACGGAAACCAACGGTTTTCAAACAGAGCAGCAGATTTCAGGGGCCTCCGTCGACTCGTCATCACTCTTACATGTGGAGAGAAATAGAGAGGCAGATAGAGAAAAGAAGGAAGGATGGATCGTTTGGAGGCCTCTTGCAGCTGTCGTGCTGCTTTACCCTTAGGCTACAAACACACACACACACACACACACACACACACACACACACACACACACACACACACACACACACACACACACACACACACACACAGATACAAACACACTGTGGGCAATTAGACCTTACGACTAACACATAAATCACGATCTTAACAAAGACAGTGACAACTAATCTTAACGGACAAGGCTGATCACTGTGTGGATAAATGGCAGTGTATAGTGAGCATCTGTGTGGCTTTTAATATGCGTGTGTGTGTGTGTGTGTGTGTGTGTGTGTGTGTGTGTGTGTGTGTGTGTGTGTGTGTGTTTATGCTGACTATCAGTCGGAAACACAACTCGACGCAGAAGAGATATATCACTTCCCAATGTCAAACTCTTACTTATGTAACTGTGGCATCCACACCCCCCCCACAC
>NW_011366022.1:0-1869 GCF_000735185.1 Notothenia coriiceps | reverse complement strand
TAAGTATACTACACACACACACACACACACACACACACACACACACACACACACACACACACACACACACACACACACACACACACACACACACACACACACACACACTCTCACACACACAGACTCATGCTTATCCCTGTTTCCACCTTACAAATCAACACCTTCCTAACAGATTAGCACACACACCTTAATCTCCTCCTTAATTCCTCAATGTCTCTGGCAAAGGTACAAGCCAGCAGAACCCAGATTAGATTTAGGCTGCTCTACGACAACGTGGATACAAAATATACCAACATGCGCTAAAAAAATAAAGCAAAAATACTGAGTCAACCATTTGCATCAGATTTGCTACTAAATCCAATATGATTACACAGTGTAAGGAATGTAATGTGATATTTTCTGCATGCAATGAAAAATAGCAGACTGCACAAAATATACTGTAAGTTGGATTTAACTACAAATCTAGTTTAGGGGTCTGATGTTCACCACTAATATTTCATACATACAGTATGTTAATGTTGACATTCTTTGCAAATACATGCACTTAAATGCAATATTTATCATTTTGATATTTGCAGATCCAAAGGATGTTTATATTATATGGAATGGATAACGGCTTTACTTGTTGTTCACATGTTAGCAAGTAACCACTAGTCGTTCTCTCTCCATAGCTATAGTACTTTCAAAATAATATACAATGAAGGCAAAACTAAGTTTAAAATGAAAAAAATATATATTTGTATAGCGTAGGTTACAAATAAAAAGCATTGATTGTCTGGAACTTACGAAATCAATCTGGAACTAAAACTATATAATTTTTGGGAAAATAAATGTATGTCAAACATAAAGGACTATAGTTACTGGGGTGAAAGTCAACATTTCAATCATAGAAAATGCCAATTTGATTATATTTAAAGGTCAACACAGTCATGGTTAGTCAATAACCAATGTTATGCTCTGGAAGAAAAACATTAGGTTGAATATGAAAGAAACTGAAATAAATGAGTGATTTAAAAACAGCCTTTAAATAAAAGTTGATCAGCGATAACGTTTCTGCAACGCCTCATGTTGATGTTTTAAACTAATTTGATCAAATGGATGATTTTTACCTTCTTTGATCTATTGTATACATTTACAATGCTTTGTGTTGGCAAAGTCCACTAGTTCATGGAAATAAACCTGATGTGCTGTTTCTGAAATATATTTGTATTTTAATATGCTGAATGTATCCACTACATATATGTATATACGTACACATGTTCATTAATCTGGTCAAATACATGTTATGAACTATGAGGCACATTAATTATCAATTCATATGTATGGTAACTTTTAAATTAAAATCACTATAAATGATGCATAACATCATTTGTCACCGAGTATATCTTCTTTAAATTAAAATGCTATGGTTTTTTCCACTGTATACTTGTATCATATTGTCATTCATTATCAGTTTGTACCTCATGCTCCAGTCATCACAGGAGAAGTTTAAACTATTGAGATATACATTCATAATACATTTTATCTTTAAACTAATTAATTATACTGTGTTGTAAAATGTGATCAATTAAAATCATGAATGTAAAGTAGGGGGATTGAAGTGTTGCCATTTTGGTTATGTTGATCTCAATTAAAGATGTTCCGATCACTTGATCGGGGATCGGAGCCGATCACGTCATTTTCAAAAGATTGGAATCGGGAGAAAAAGATCGGGGATCGATAATTTATTTTTAATTTTTAATTTTTTTTATTTAATGTTACAAAACAAAAATGACCATGTTCACGTCTTAAAGTCATCCTGAGGTCTTAGCTTTGGTTTAAAATGACACAACATCATGTATGTGTTGCTTCTTTTGGATGCTCCGATCG
>NW_011366021.1:0-2580 GCF_000735185.1 Notothenia coriiceps | reverse complement strand
AGAGAAATTATGACCGTTAGTGGCCACAGGTGCGAAAGCTCTCTCCAGAGCTACTGGAAGCCCAATCTCGGGGACCGGAGAAAGTGGAGCAATATTCTCGCCACGCCAAGCAACAGCTTCGAACAACCTCAACCTATACAAGTGACCACGTAAGCCATGCTACTGATGCTGGACAGTTTTTCAGTGGATGCACAATAAACAGCAACATACACATTCATGTAAATAAACAGCCAAATAATGGATCAACGCTCTCTGTCTAATATGTTCGCTTGCTGTTAGTGTTGTTGCGTAGCAACCACCTTGCACTATGTTTTGTGAGGAAGGCAACGGAGGGACTATTTTATTTTGAACGTCATTATTTACTAATAAAAACTATTTAAATTAGAGTGTGTATTTTTCTTTCATATTGCCAAACTTGGTAACCGTTTTATAAAAGCAATAGCTCACTTCAGGCCGTGATATATGCTCATTATATCACAGCTAAGGGGGTTGTCGACCCTCCGCTTCGCGTCGGGCCGAACCACGCCCCTTAGCTGTGATATAATGAGCATATACCACGGCCTGTCGTGAGCTATTGCTTAATTATCTTTCATCTCATAGATAGATGAAACCAGAGCTCAGTCTGCTCTGATTGGTTAACTGGCCGTCAACTTAAAGATGTCCCGCCCCTTAGCCTATCACTTACAATGTGTTGGAGCACTAACCAATAGAAGCACAAGTGTTACATAGTGATGTCATTATTATCAGTAAGAAACAAAGGAGTACAATGACGGCGTTTCAGGCAGCGGGGGTGTGTGTGAGAGAGAAACTCCCTCTGGAGGGAACACATGGATTTTAGCCTTTGCAGACCATTTACATGCACAAAAGCCTATAAAATACTACAGTAAAAAGAAAACCCCCAAAATGCATAACAGGGCGTCTTTTTAAAGTAAAACAATTACGTATGTGTTACTGTTCCCTGCTTGTCAAACAGGCATTCTCCAGTATCCAACAATAGTGTTTTTTGTTACTAGTAATAACAACACTTGTGTGTGTTCTGATTGCAGCTGACTTTGGCTTTGCACGGTACCTCCAGAACAACATGATGGCAGCCACGCTGTGTGGATCACCCATGTACATGGTCAGTGTGTTTTATTTTATATGTTTTGTGTTGTCTGCTGCTTAGGTCAGTCCCCTTTTAAAAATAGCCCTGTCGGCGTTCTCTGCATGTTGCATAACTCCCCATGTGCTTTAATGTCACCTTTGCTCCCTCAGGCCCCAGAGGTCATCATGTCCCAGAACTACGATGCCAAGGCTGACCTGTGGAGCATAGGGACTGTCATCTACCAATGTCTGGTCGGCAAGCCACCATTCCAGGTTAATACTGTTCACAACAAATATGTTATTGTGTATGTTTTTCTGTGAATCTCTAATATATATATCATATTTTCAGGCTAATAGTCCCCAAGACCTGAGGATGTTTTACGAGAAGAACAAGAATCCACAACCTATGTAAGCTTCATAACTTATTGTCTTTTGTTTAAGTGAGGGATTTGGGCTATTCCAGATTTAAAGTAACATTTTAAAGACTGGTGCAGATGGATGACATTTCTCTGCTAGCGTCTGCAGTCCGTAGCTACAGTTGTCGTATGGCTCTTTGAACCAGGTTAAAATACTGGATCTCAAAAACAAAACTATGTTTGGGATGAATTGTTATTCTTTTAGGGACTCTGACATTTCACCAGGGCATACTTTTTTGTCCAATGCTTTGTTTATGACCAAATACCTATAATCTTTATGACATTCCCATTAGCTGTACCTGTGTGTATTGCTTAATAGCAACTGTTAGCATGCTAAGATGGAGAGTATGGCATATACTACCATAAGCATGTTAGCATTGTCATTATTAGCATGTTAGCCTGAGGTTAACATTTAGCATAGCTTCCCTGTGTCTCAGTAAAGACTCACAAAGCCATTAGCAATTGTTAGCATGCTAAGATGGAGAGTATGGCAAATTCTAGCATTAGCATGTTAGCATTGTCATTATTAGCATTTTAGCCTGTGATTAACATTAAAGAGCCTGTGACACGAACCCAACAACTGTTGTGCAATGAAATAGTGGGCTACTAGTAATCTCGAACCGTCAGTTTAAAAAAGAAAAAGCGATACCGTTCCGATAAATATCAATAATTTCGAACATCGCGGGAAAATTCCTTCGACTCATTTTGAGGTTTTGGGGGAAGCCGGAAGTGACGTCAATGCGGGAACGCTTCACTGTGCGGCGAGAGAGCCAAACACGGACAAAGTGTGTTGTCATGCGTAGAAATAGTGAATTACTGAGTTTAGGCACGTTAATAACGTTTTAATGAAGTTGACTACAGTATATTCATATTTGTCAGTGCTTTCATGTCAATTCGGCGAACATAAACATAAATGATCGTGGTGAAGATGATGATTATCCAGCATAATTTTTTCCGAGCTGTGTATATAACAAAACTTGTAAAATAATTGCACTAAACGGGATTGTTTGTTACCGCACCGTTGTGACGAAAAGGAGACTGAGCCAGAAGGCAAAGCTCTCTGTCTACCGCGCCATTTTCG
>NW_011366020.1:0-2007 GCF_000735185.1 Notothenia coriiceps | reverse complement strand
ATAAACTGAAACAATACGACAGACCAGGCAAGGTCATAAAAACCCAAGGAAAATAAAACAGCAGAGCAAAACAAGGAACAAACCGGGATGACTTGAGAAACCAAAAGACAGGGGGAACACAAGGAAAATCCAGTATCAGACAGGAAAGATAAGGAAGTACTTAAACTTCTATCAAATAAATGATATTTCTAAGGGGCCGCTGTCTATAAGGAACTGACCTGAGAACTGACACAGAGACAATGCCCCCTCCTCCAACACACACGAACGCGCACATGACCAATGAGGGCACGAGATAAGTTTGTGCACAGATGGAGGGCTGACAGGCAGGTAGGCCATCCACTTATTTTAGCGGGCCGGCTCAGATGATTGGTCGTGCTTTTTACAGCACCACGGCTACAACAGATGAAATTATTGTATGTAATTATTGTCGAAGCATTTCGGATATTCATTGCTATCGGGATGTTAAGAGCATTCCATGGAATATAACAAAAAGTGTATCTGAAGCGAATTACCTACCCCACCTTTAAATTAAAACAAAACTGGAAATTCTCAAAATGTAGGGATTATATTCCTGCTTCAGGTCTCATTTCAACTAAAAGAACACTTGTGCATAACAAATCAATAAAAAAAGATTTGAACGTGGTTAAAACATACCAAGGAAAGACTGAGCCACTGCAAGTAACGCCTGAGGAGGCCATGGCAGGAACCAGTCTATGACAGTATTATTCATCAGTCCTGAGGAAAAAAGTACAGACAGTTAGAGGAAAAATAAGAAAGTGTAATATAATCATCTGAATCCTGACACGGCATTTCACCTGGGAAGTTCCTACAGCGAGTCCTAAGGGTGTCTCCCACTGGTGACATGCCTAAAACAATGTGTAGATTGTTGGCACTCTTGTTGACAAAATATTGCCACACACTCTCTTTAGAAGGACCTGCTCCCATTGTAAGAGCCTCATCACGAAGCTGGTTGAGTACGCCCTCCTTCTCATCATCAGGGAACAATGCGGGAACAATGCCTGTAAAGAGAGAGCATGATCAGTATTACAGCTGTTGCTTTGAAGAAAAACAAATACTAATAGTATAATACTAGTAATGGTGTGAGCCAGGAGGTAACAATGATAACTAACCTGAGGTGAGCATGTTGTTAATGAGTTCCAAGAAGCCTTCCTCTGCAACATGGGCCTCAGTAAAGAGGAACACTGTCTTCTGATTTTCGATGCCAAGCTTCAGGTACAGAGCTTTCAGGTCATCACGGAAGTTTGTCTCACCGTATCCTCTGCTGAGTGTTATCTCAAACACCTGGGAAAAGCAGATTCCATCACTAGATGCTAAAGTTTACCGTCCTTTATTTTTCTCTAATGTTTTACAACACGTGGGCCCGGGGGCCAAATCAGGCCCTTGGTGGATATAATTTCGGCCCGCAGGTTAATTTCTAATTACTATTAGATCTGGCCCACCGGTATATTGCACGCACACCTTCACTCAATCCTGAGGGTTTCGTCAGCTCAGAGCCTGAGCCCAAACATTGATGAACTTGCACCCAAGATGAGACGCCAAGTATCTGGCTTGAACTAGCATCACAGAGCAGCACACTGAGTTTAATGGATGTTTCCTTCTGTGCTTTTTTTCTTGAGACAACAGGGCATGTTTGGTTTGTTCTTTGAGGGAAATAGTTTTTTTGAAGCTGTTGTTGGCCTGTGGAAAAATGTAATCATAAGAAATGACTCTGCAGATAAGCTGCAGATAGAGCCAAAGAAATGAATGCAACTGATTATTTAATGTTTAATGTTGTTTTTATAGGCAATCATTTAAGCTTTGTTAGTTCCAGGTTTAATATGTGCAATAAGTTCATTTCAATACGTTTTGCAATAAACATTGAACCAGTCCGGCCCTCGACTAGTACCCATTTTTTTATTTTGGCCCACTGTGTATTTGAGTTTGACACCCCTGTTTACAACATAGAAAAAAAGAGTACAAACCCGGACCTAAGACCATACATCTCTA
>NW_011366019.1:0-1562 GCF_000735185.1 Notothenia coriiceps | reverse complement strand
ATGGACGATGAACACAGGCCACTCGATTCACAACATTACCCTAACCCTAACCCTAACCCTCTTGATATGCCACACCTGTGAGGTGGGATGGATTATCTCGGCAAAGGAGAAGGGCTAACTATCAAATATTTTTTCAGATTTGTGAACAATATTTGAGAGAAATGGTTATTCTTTGTATGTAGAAAATGTTTTAGATCTTTGAGTTCATCTCATGAAAAATGGGAGCAAAAACAAAAGTGTTGCGTTTATATTTTTGTTCAGTGTAGTTTGGCAAAATTATCTTAAGCCAAACACAGGCCTTTCAGCTAAAAACACATTTGTTTACCAGTATTAGCTTAGAAAATGTATAAAAATTGCTTGTTAACACCATTTTGAATTGATTAAATGTTTCTCTCCACTTCAACAAATTACACATGATTTCTCCTTTGGCCCTCAAAAGCCTCAGCAGTAAAACAAATGTCCTCTCCAACGCTTGTTGACCGTCCTTTAAACAGTTCTGACAGAATTTACTTGCAGCTTTAGACCTTTTTGAGATTTTATTAACCTCAAACATATGTAGCCCAATGTAAGATAAAATACTTTGCGTTTCTTAATTTGTTGGTAAGTTCCTTGTTGGCATACGAAAGGTATTTGTTATACGCATCCCATGTAACATAAAAAAAATATTTTGGGCAATTGCTTGGTGGACATTCTACAGGGAACACAGTGTGAGCATTTAGAAAGATAATTTGGCTCTTATTATTATTATTTGTTATTGTTTCTAACTTTTCCTGGCTAAAAGGGTTGGCAGCACTGAAATAGAGCAGTTCTGCCTCTGTGTTATTCATTGTGGCTCTTTGTCCAGCGGAGGGCAGCAGAACTACATCCAACCTTTTAAATGCACTGGCATTTCCTCCATGAGTTCAGATGTTGTTCAACAGCTCAGGTGAGAAAGAGACTCCACACTGAGATGAGAGGGCAGTGAAATGTGCAGCGTATGTGTTATTTTACAAAAAAATAATACCCATGGAACATTTCTGGGAGTTCACATGAGGAGCCAACACTAATGTGTGGTGTTTTGATTTGAGATTATATAGCATTCATATGTAAAACAGCTTCACAATTCTCAAGGGGAGGTTATAAAATGCACTGCAAGGAGGGAATTGAGGGAATCTTGCTGGATTCAGTATTGTCCAAACAGCAGAAGGAGTGAATACAAAAGGCTGTTGTTTTGTGTCAAATGCCATTATATTCTCCAACAGTCTGGAGGAATGCTGATATAAATTGAGGCACACCTTTTAAACCAAACTGATTGCAAAATAATAATAGAGAGAAAGAATGCGGGATATAAAATAAATTGGAGCAAAAAATATAAATCTAAGTTTGAAATAAAAGGAATGGGTGACAGAGAAAAGACACAGGGTCTTTCATCCAGCCTACAAAGGCAGCCTTTCATGTGTGGAATTTGGCCATCATTAATAATACATACACTTCTATCCAGCTCAGTACAGTTGGCTGCTGGGGGTCAAAGTTTGGGGTTCAGAGTCACAGTAACCCTCATCATTACAGAGAAGAGCCTGGAC
>NW_011366018.1:0-1473 GCF_000735185.1 Notothenia coriiceps | reverse complement strand
CGACTACATCCCTGATCACCATTGAGCTAAGTAATGATGCTGCTGATGTGGTTATTTATAGAGAGCACATTTAATGACGTTAACACAATGCAACATAGATTATTCTTGAACACAGCAAGCTCTTATCTGCTTTCCAATTAACATTTAATTGCATGGTTATTAGTCGTCTTTGTCATCAACTGGCTTGGGAATGGTAAGAGCTGCTGTTCTTTTTAAAGTTCTACTGGTGTACCAGGGAAACTAGAAGGATTTCTCACATTCAGGCACATTTCTCCTTCACTGCCCGACGCAAGCAGCCATTCAATTATTGCTCTCAGAGGAGGAGGAGGAGGAGGAGGAGGAAGAAATGGGATTTAATAAAGTTGCGTAAGCACAAGAGGGGACGCTTTAAGTAATCTCCTCCTGAGAAAAGGACTTCCTGGGAGGTTGTGAAGTCCTCTGATGTGTGAGTGTAAAACACAGGAGTCTTCAGAGAAGATTGGCAGGGTGTCATTAATCACACGGATGTAGTGAAGACCTTTATTATTGCCTCGATTTAATTACTAATATATGGAGATGGCGACCACCGGCTGAATATTGAATCCTCCTTCGTCTGTCTGTCAGATTACATTCTTCCTGAGAAACACACCCAGAAATGGCCAGCGGTGATCTTTAAACCGTACCAGATGTCTCTTTTATGTTGGGGACAATCGGAGAGGAGTCCTGCCGGTCATTCGATACCGCGGAGCTGCCTTACCTATCCCCTGCCCACACACACACACACACACGCACACGCACACGCGCACACACACACCTCCATACCGTCTGCTGTCTGCCTCTCTTTCAACACCAAGAAAGAGATGCAGAAAAGAGGAGTTGAGAGGGAGAAGGTGTGAAGGAAACGATAAGAGCCAGCTAGAGCTCTGCCGTGGTGGGTTGCACATTTTTTATTGACGCATGTAATTATTTGTTAAGGTGTGAATTCAAAGCAAAAGTGACTCACATAACGGACATCCGACATGTGCTCTTATCTGCTGGAGGTACGTGATCAGCAGCAGAGCGTGGCGGCGAGGGTTCTTTAGTTTGAATAATTTAGGGAGAACGTGAGTTATCCCCCTGCTGTGAGTGCAATCAGCTGGCTTTATTGGTGCACTTTTCAGTGTCATGACTCTAATTGTTGTATATCACTCAGGATGTATACAAAGGGTTTAACACTAGGGGGTCTCAGGTCTTCTGGGACGGGTCGGCTCTCAGAACTGAACATGGAGAAGCAGCATTTAGTTTTGATGCCCTGACCATCTGGAACAAGCTGCCCGAATCCTGCAGGATCAGCTCCAACTGTTGATACTTTTAAATCGAGATAAAAAAGTTGTCTCTTTGACGCAGCATTTGGACGAGTTGTTCCAACTCAAACAGCAGTATGGCTTTGTATCCATGTATTTTATACCTGTTGATTTTATTATCTTCGCTTTTGAAATGCCTGTTTATAATGTG
>NW_011366017.1:0-2641 GCF_000735185.1 Notothenia coriiceps | reverse complement strand
CAGTAGTCGGATCCCAGGAAAGGGTTAGAAGCTTCGGACAAGTCCTCAGGACAACTTGTGAAAAGTTGTAGCCACTCAGGCAACGAACTCCTCAACCAAGGCATTTCGGCCACCTCCATTTGTGCCTTTTTGAGGATAGCCTCTTTGTCCCTTCTAGAAGAGGTTCCACTCCACTCGGCATGATAACACTGTAGGGAGAAATCCAGATCGAACAGATCTAATTCAAAATCATAAAAATCCGCTCGGTCCATTGTTGGTCAGTTCATTCTGTCAGGGTGCGTGGAAAAGGTAAGACCCAAAAGCAGTATTAACGAAAAATGAGCTTTATTAAATAACAAAAACTATGGCAAAAGAAGGCAGTATCCAAAATATCCAAAAACAAACGAGCAGCACAAGGAACACAGACCGTGGAAACAACATGGAGGGGAAACAATGAACCGACATGGAACACAGGGGAAGACTAGACTAAATACACAGAAGGGTAATCACAGGACAAGACACAGCTGGGCAGGGGAGGGAGAAACACAAGGGCAACAGGTGAACACAATGAGGCAGTCAGACACACCAGGGAAACTAATGACAGGGAGGAGGACCAGACAAAACACAAGGAGGAAGACAAAGCACAGAATGAACAGACTTACAAAACCCATAACCAGACAGACAACACTAAAACCGTGACATAAACCTAGGAGTGTGACACAAGCCGAGCTATTCCCTGTTGCTAGTTTGTATGCTATGCTAACTAAATCGTTGTTGGAGATTTATATTCCCATACAGATATGATGGACATATCTAATTATTGGCAAGAAAGCAATCAATCATGTTTCCATAAGTAGTATAAACTAAACTACTCCTTTAATGTAATATAAATTAAAACTATGACATGCACAAGAAGTGCAACTGCGAGTCTGAATTCTAACTGTAGACATTTGATTTCAAAAGGGAAGTTTGGATTCTTTCATCACTGACTCCTATATAACGTAGTTACATTTCTTGGCACCAGCAGAGTGACCGTATACTGAAAGGAACCTTTATGTGGGACTTTTACTGTGAAATTCTCTGCAAACTGCTTTTCAGAAAATTTACAATCATTAAAACGACTTTAAGGGTATGATGTATTGGACAAGCTAGGAATGTTGCACCCCAACTTTTGACTTTGACTTTAAAATTCAAAAGAGAGTTAATGGTGACTTGATTGTATGTGTGTGAATGCAGCACAGTTAGTTGCATTTCTGCTTGATGGAGGTACACACTCAGGGTATGACTGCTTACTACTCTGTCAAAGTAACGCTGCATGTGTTTTTTCCGCCCAGCTTGTAGCATTTGAAATCACTTTTGAGCAGAGTATTGGCTACGCATTGCATCATCACATTGTTTGACATGATAGCCTGCAGGTCAAACTGTAGACACATATGGGGCTCTTGTTGTGCTTGAGATCAGAATGAACAATTAAAGGTATTAAAGGTGAGGGAAAGCAAACTATTGACATGTCTTTAACTAAACTTCTACTCTACAAAAAATGCAGTAAAGTCAAGGGTACTCTTTTTTTAGCGGGATATTTTGGTATTCTTTCACCAATGATTGTAAGGTTTCATGACTTGTATTGCAAGGCAGCTGCAGCATGTTTCAAGGTTGTGCTAAGAAGTGATATTGATTTGATCGCGGAGGGAAACAGGGAGGTGGTAGTCTGGGAAAAGTGAACAAATGTAGGTGGAAAGGTGCACAGTTGGTGATGTACCTTAAGGAAGGGCATGACCGCAATCCTTAAATGACTGCAATCCTTAAACAGTTGTTAAAGTAAGTAAATTAAAATAGAGTGGAAATACCTTATTTTGAACTTTGATGATGAACATGTAGGGAATGGCAAAAACATATGCAGTAATCCATCTTCATACTTGAGTTTGAACCTTCCTTTTGTTTCCTCATTGCCTTTTTTTTTCTTTATCAGTTTCCACAACTTTCAATTATTGTAGAGAGCTACTGTTTTATCTTAGCTCAAGTTGCATAATAAAAAAATGTATTCATGTAGATATGCTTATGGTTATGCAATGCACATTTCTGGCAGTTTCACCATGTCATTGGTTGACATTTGTAGTAGGGCTGAACGATATACCTTGTCATGGCGATAACCGCGATATTCACATCGCAGGGATGTGCGATTATTATTATTATTTTTTTTTTATATATATTTTTTTTTAGGGCGTTCGATATTAAGTAGGTAAATTAACTCAAACACGTCATGTTACAATTATTTTGCTGCTTGCTACAAAAGGAAAACTTGCGCGGCTCTCATGTCAGGGGTACTTGAGTGGATTGACATGCAGGCTCTGAGTCTGCATGCACAGCAAACAACTATTTCAGATGCCGTTGTCGGTGTTACACCATATGAGAAAAGTTCAAAACGGCATAAAGGAGCTGGTGTATAGCTGTTCTTAATTTTATTTTTATAGTGTTGTTTAAAAGATGTCCACTACTTTGCTGCTATTTGCACAAAAAAGGTTATAATTGTGGAATAAAAAGTTAAATTACCTATTTGGTCACGTATGTTAATTCCCTAATGTGATAATGAAGCTTCCTATAGTTTAATGTAATACGTTTAATCTCTTGGATCCCTTCTAGACACCACTCTTCTTCATTCACA
>NW_011366016.1:0-4147 GCF_000735185.1 Notothenia coriiceps | reverse complement strand
TCCCGAGACCACATCACTCCCATCCTCCAGAACCTCCACTGGCTCCCCGTCCGTCAAAGAATCCACTTCAAAGTCCTCCTCATTACTCACAAAGCCCTCAACAATCAGCCCCCCCCCTACCTCACAGACCTGCTGCACCACCACACCCCTTCCCGCTGCCTCCGCTCATCAGAAGCCAACCTCCTATCCATCCCCACCCGCACCAATCACCGGACCTGGGGGGACAGAGCCTTCTCCGTCGCTGCCCCCTCCGTCTGGAACTCACTCCCACAACCCATCAGAGACTGCACTGACCTCACCACCTTCGAAAAACTCACAAAAACTCACCTCTTCAATCTGGCTTTTAATGTGTGATTGTTTTTCTATTATTTAACTTTAACTTTAACTATATATTTATTTGTTGTTCCTTTCTTCTCTTTTCTTTTCTCTTCACTATTATCTGTAAAGCGTCTTTGAGCACCTGTAAAAGCGCTAACAAATTAAATCTATTATTATTATTATTATTAAATGCACATATTTTGTCAATCACAACCGTGCAACTTTTAGTGTATCTTCTCATCTTTTTTGCAGGTTCCATACAATATGTGAACTGATTAAGTGAAGAGCAGAAGCCACTTTTCTAATTGTACGCAATCCTTTTCCCATTGCTCTCAACACCTATCCATGCTGAATGTTGCTAAGATATTATTGATTGGGGGGTGGCCAAAAGTGCAATATGCTTCAAAATGTAACTGACAGAGAGCAGTGCTTTTGTCCTGTGTTTTTACACTGTGCCCATGGATTATATTTTATTTCAAGATTATTAATTACTTTGCTAAACTCCTTGAAAAGGTCCTCTTCCTTTTCTCCAAGGTACACGACAAGGCAGCGGATGGCTATAGTTCTCTACGTACTTCAATTGTATTGTGCTATTTTTGAAAAAGGAAAAAAAGAGAAATTACCTAAATTGATATATTCTGAATGGGTGACTGCCAACAACTTGCATTTCAATGACAACTCTAAATAACGATCCTACCTCAAGAAGCATGTCCTTGATCTGCTTCACCGAGATTCATTTTTAATAAAAAGCGATATCACAATAGTAACCAAAGTATTTTTACTCTCACAGTAGACTCTACTACTTTGTATATCCTCTCACAGAACTATTCATAGTTCAAAGGCTGCTAATTTTGGTCAAACAGCAATTTGCCTATACAGTGCAACTACACGGCTATCTACTGTATTTGAATGACAAAAGATGACACTTTTTTGTGTATTTTCCTACAAATGTCCAGCATCAATGCATCAGCGCAGGCCTCTGCATTGCAGAACCTGTTTAGGTAACAAAACTATTTGGCTAGGTATAAATCGTGTTTTTTGTTTTTTTTAAACAACGGAAATTGTGTTATTCCACTACGGAAGTTACGTTGGAAAAGATTGTGGTTTGGGTGCAAAGAAGTACAAATAATACTTGAAATAGTATTGGTATTTTGGATGGGTTTAGGGTTAGATCATTGTGTGGGTTAAAATATATTTGAAATTAGCTTTACTCGAGTACTAAGTTGCATACAAAAAATACCTCAACGTTTACTTTACTTGTTTTTTGGACACACAAACTCATCCTTTATGGACCTAGTTACTTATAATACTTCCTGTGTTACTTTGGTCATGATTACAGTAGGTAAATAAGAGTTGATTATAAGGGATATATGCAAATTATTGTACACTACTTGCTAAAAGTATCAACAATTTATGTCTGGGTTTTTTTCTGAGGGGTTTTGCTGGCATTAACGCATTGACTGACAACTGGATATAATGGTCTACAATGTAATTATTTAAAGGGGCACCTCTTTTCACCCTCTGTCTGGAACCAGAGCCCAGTCTGCTGTGATTGGTAAGCTGGCTGGCTCTGTTGTGATTGATCAACCACTCAGAGAAGTCCCGCCCCTTAGCCTATCACATACAATGTGTTGCAGCGCTAGCCGATAGAAGCGCTAGTGTTACATACTGATGTCATTATGTCACAGAAGTAAACAAAGGAATCCAACTGAGGTGTTTCAGGCAGGAAAGAAAAAGCACAATGGGGCCCCTTTAAGAACACGTGCATCTACGGGAACAGGATGTCTTTGCCCTACACTACATTTAGTATATTTGTAAAAAGTGGCTGGCAAACAAAAAACAACCACTCCCATGATAGTAACTATTTTCCTTGCATTATTTTTGGCCCTCAGGAAGATATGCCTGGCAGCCTGTTGTGATTGACACTACTTTACCAACCAGTATCATCGAAAGGAAACTAACAAATTCCCATAATGCAGCCGTTGCAATATATTTTGTCTGTGCCTGAGATTTATGTTAGAAATTCCCATAAGCAATGACTTTGATAATGGAAAACCTGAGGATAAATCGTCTGACTCAGTGCTTTATAACTTTTCGGAAAGGCACTCATACCAGGGGGTAGACTTCATTTTGTGTGCTGCATATGCTGCATGACATTTTGTCTCATGTATACAGTATTTATCTCCTATTCTTTAAAAATATAGTTGAAATGATATCAGCAGTCTTTGAGACATCATCAGCTTTATTGAAGAGACTCTAGGTCCATTTTTAAAAGACAGACTTGAATATCCAGAAATACAGGCTAACCGTTTCATAAGAAGTGTGTTTCTCATTATAAGCTTTGTACAGAGTGACCTAACAAATGTGTAACTAAACCATGTATTCATAGCAGGTTAATGGGTCTTTGCATACACAAACAGTGTAGATAGCTCCTGTGTGATCAAGCAAGAGAAAACTGAAAAGCTGCCGCAACACTGGATTAAATGATTTGTATAATTGAAGCATATGAGCAGACCTGTTATGGCACTATCACTTGACAAAAATGAACTCAATTACAATACAATGTTATATGCTGAGTATGCTCAATTAACCCAGTGATTTACCGGCACTTTGCAAAGTTTAGCATGACATTTGAAAAGCTTCTGTTTATTTCCATTTGTTAATTTCCAACATATGCAAGACAATGATATTGCTGCGAAAGCATAGCCAGTAATAATAAAGACATGGTGTTTCACATATGTCACTTTTACACCAGTATATTTTCTATCTATTTCATCTTTTAGGTTAAAACATCAACTGTAACTTAGACCCAAATAATTTATGTTTAAATTGAGATTACAAAGCATAACAGTGCTGCAGCGGCTCTATAAACAGACATTAGACAAATAAGCACGTCTCTAATTATATTTTAAATATTTAAAAGTCTACTAATGTATCTGTTAATTATGGAGCTCTTTAGTTATCTATAAGTAACATTACCCAGAAGCTCTATCTGTGTAAGTTTGTCTATTGATAATGGTAAACAACGTCTCCACTTCGGATGGTTAGCGGGGAAATTAGTGTAGCTAAATTGAGTGTTATATCTTAATGTATATTATTAAAGTTACTCGTATGAATTCTGTTATACATAAGTAAGTAACTAACAAATGAAGCTCAGCGCAAGTTCAGACAGGAAGACCTATCACTTCGTATTGCACGTCATGGCAATACTCGCTCCCTTCACTTAAGGATAGGGAGCGCCACTCCTCAGCAAACCTATCACGTCCCTCTATTCACAAGCCTAATCATCGCACCTGGTAATCCCTCTATATATGCTCTCCCCTCTTCTATCAGCTGTCTTCCAGGTGTCAACGCGCAAGCAGCAGCAGGGCTTCGTCCCAGCTCCGGGTATATATTCATCAGCTCCGCAGTCTTGCGGATTAAGCTACAGGCGGCGTTCCCCAGTTGGCTGGCGGTTCTAGCCGGCCACCCCGCAAACCCGGACGCGGAAGGAAAAGACAAGGATACTGGGCTCCATGGAAGTTCCTCCGGCTTAATGGAAACGGGCTACTCCAGGCAAACAATTGACACACGCCTTCAGTCTCTCGAGAGGGCATCACTGGCATCAGGGCCGCTCAAATGCGGCGCTTCCTGCCTTCACGCGGAACGGGCCCTCATCGCTTGCGAAGCTTCACCCACTTCCGGCTTCAACCACAACCCCTCTTGCAGGCAGGCAGGGCTCAAGCTACATCTCATCGAAGCTACTTCTCCTCCCGGCTCAGTAGCAGTACTGGTCACTAAGTGCGTCTTAGGTGGCAAGCAGGTAGTGATGGCGAGATGAAGACTTATG
>NW_011366015.1:0-1889 GCF_000735185.1 Notothenia coriiceps | reverse complement strand
GATCCCAATACGTATGATTGTATGAAAATATCTTAAAATCAATACAAATGTATTTATTATAAACGTTAGTCCTTAACACCTATCACTGTGTACATCACCATTCAAACATCTTTTAAAAGTTGAACAAACCCCACACAGCTCAGTGAAATGTTGACTTTATTTAATCATTTCAGTAAAAACTAACGTTCATATTTCTCTTTTTGATTATAATACTGATGAACGTTCAAAACAAAGCACTTTGGCAACTTACCACATACGTTTTAAAATGCTTAATAAGCACCGTAACTTTCATGATATAATTTCTCGGTCATAATCGTTTGTTTCCGTGAACGGCCGACTGTTGTGTGACGCAAATGCTGCGGCTGCAAGGCATTGTGGGGCAGCATTTTCTCCTCTCCTTTCGGTTAGGGAGGTCCAGTGGTTCCTAAGCTAAAGGAGGTTATAAAGGAAGTTTGAAACCTCCTTTATTTAGAATTGGAACGGCACTTAACATGGCTGCCACTGACGTACTTCCGGGTCATTTCACTTGGTTAGGAAGGTTCCTAAGCTAAATGGACTATTGGAACGCAACCCTGGTCTCCCAGCTGTGTGCGTCACTCTTTAGTGTCCCCTGGTCTCCGTTGTGTTTTGAGCTTCTTGCAGCGTTTACTAAAAGCTGCAGAAACCAAACGCTGCGCATGTTTCCTCAAGTTGCTGAATGTTTTCTAAATGCTGCATGTGTTGTCACGTTGCTAAAGATATTTCTTCATGTACACAGGAGCATTTGTGTTTTTATATCTGCATCGTTTCTGAAGCTGCAGCGTGTTTGCACCTGTCGGCCACCGTACAATTGTCTTAAATTATCGTTTTTTAAAGTAAAAAAATATATAAAATGTCTGCCACTTAACATGCATTGCAAACTTCAATCATATCTCACATCCTTACAAAAATGTATTAAACATAGCACAGATGTTTTTATTTAAATTATGGAATTGGTCATTGATTGAACAGTGTATATAAAACAATTCGGAAAACTGATTTAATTTCTGTGTAAAATTTGGTGTAGATGACAGTACTGCATCATATCATAATGTTTTTTTTAATAGTAAATATGAGTATTTAATAACTGTAGTGGAGTAAAAAGTACAAGCTCCCACTGCACTTTAGTTCAGAAGAATTGGAAAGTATCATAAAATACAAATACTCAAAGTAAAAATATGTTTAAAAAATATAGTGTGGTACTTGAGTAAATGTACTTGGTTACTTTCCAGGTGTGTGTCTGAAAGATGGTAAAGTGTCAGTGCCTGGATCTCTGCTCCCCGCCCTCCCCCTCTCTCCTCCCAGTGTCCTCTCCTCCAAACGCTGCCCATCAGTCGTTGTCTCCCGCTTCTCACACACATTTCTCCGCCGGTTCTTCACCGAGAGTTTTTTCATCCATTTAACAACCACTGACTTCTGAGAGGATTTTATTCATTTTGGAGCTTTTCTGTTTTTACCGCCGGGGAGGAGCAGCTCTGATCCGGCTACTCCGCTCACGGAGACCCCGGTGATCCTGGAGCTTCTCCCCGGTGAAGAGCGTCTTTCTCCGGCTAGGAAACCCAGCAGGAAAGGTAAGACAGCCGCTGCTTTAAACAAAATACATTCATGCTTTTCAATCCCAGCCCCATGTGTCGGGCTGCAGCAGCAACTTCATATTGATATAAACCTGAATATCAGCAGGAGAGGACTCTTTAAAGTAGGCTATAAGATCTGAGTACTTCTACTTTTACTCAACTACAAGATCTCAGTACTTCTACTTTTACCCAGATACAAGATCTGAATACTTCTGCATAGCTCCAAAACTCTAAACACATTTTCAGCTCTGCACCCACATTTCACTTCAACATGGCCCTTTCTGCAAACACTGCACA
>NW_011366014.1:0-3487 GCF_000735185.1 Notothenia coriiceps | reverse complement strand
AAGGGACCCCTATTATACTGTTTTTCATCAATATATTATAGGTCTCAGATATTTACAAAACATGTCTCTGAAGTGTTTGGCTCCAAACACCAAACAGATCATTGCAGCATTACCGATAATCCCCTCTGTTTCAGCCCTGTTTCCAAAGTGCTGATTCTCTGTCTGTTACTTCAGATGAAAATAAGGAGCCCCTCCCCACGCCCCTCTGAGAGAGATTTGGTTGAAAAGAACTCAATGGTGCTCTAGGAGGAGATTCAGGTGATAAGGGGGGGTTACCTTGGTTGGTCATCACCCATACACCGTTTGAACAAATACAATACAGACGCACATACTGACAATGGTGACCTATTGCACAACCCTCATGGCCAACATTTAAAAGTATATTAAATTATATGTGAGTGTTAAGAAGCGTAATGTTTTGGTGTCTTCATAAAGGGGGTGATGTAACAGAGGAGGAATAAACCCGCTTTCACTCCAGTGTGAGTTTACGCGGACTTCATTCCTCTCCCCTCTCAAGGCCTGCTGCTACTTGGATGCTCATTTGGAGTCTGTAATTAATTGGAGCTTCTATTTTCTCATCTATTTTTGTTTTGCTGTTGACCGACGTGTGGTCTTCTCACGCGCTCGTCTTCAGGTCGACGTGGCTGCCTAATTAAGACTCCAGAGGACGGCTAATTGCTGTTGCGTGCCTCTTGGCGGAGCGAGCGATCCGTCTCCCGGCGCTGCCCGGAAAAGAGCGCCCGAGCGCCGAATTAAAGGGGCTTATGTAAGCTTGCGGTGAAACTATTAAACACCAACCAACTTTTCCTTGTGAGGAACTGCCACTTGATTTAATGGGCCTCATTAAAAGTGCACATCACAGAGATCCAGAGCGCTCTCTCCGGCTTCACACGACAATGGGATAAAGGCAGTGGTGGAAGAAGTACGTCTAGGTTCTTTTACTGAAGTAACAGTAGAAATACAATGGACTGAAAATACTTCATTACAAGTGAAAGTCCTGAATTCAAAATGTATATTAAACGATTCCCTCTTTTAATTGCTTACAAATACATCTAAGAATATTTTATTTCTATGTTAAGAGCATTTGGTATTTATTTTAATATATTGGTAGTAACGTACTGCATTACAACTTATACAAATGTATTGTGTTTTATATGCAAACAACTGCTGGTAACTATGAGTGTTAAAACATGTAGTGTCGTAAAAAGTACAATAAATGTTCCAAAATGTAAGGGAGTAAATGTATAAAGTAGCACTAAATGGAAATACACTGGAAAACCTCAAACGTTGACTTTAATTAAATGTGTTATGTCAAACAAAACACAAGAAAACTGTATTATGTTAGTTGAAAGCAATATTATTAAGTTACAGCCCGGCTCTGCAACAAGGATGGGAGACCAGTCAAGTTTAAATGTCACAAAAAGCATATTTATGATGGATGGATAGATACAGTATATGGATAGATAGTAATGTGTACTATCGAGATAGATGGATGGATGGATCTATATATATATATATATATATATATGTGTGTGTGTGTGTATATAGATAGATAGATAGAAATATGTACTATCTATTGAGATGGATAGATAGATAGATATAGATGGTGTCAGGGACCAAGCAGTAAGACAACAGGACACAGGAGTGGTTTAAATAAACTAGGGTTTTTATTTACCCAAAAGTCCACAAAACANTGTGACTGTGTATTTTGTGAAATGGAAATGAATCAGTAAACATCTTAAACTGACCTGCTGTCTCCTGGGTGTTTATTCCTGATCGTGTTAAGCTATCTGGCAGATAGCTTAACACGATCAGGAATAAACACCCAGGAGACAGCAGGTCAGTTTAAGATGTTTACTGATTCATTTCCATTTCACAAAATACACAGTCACAAGACGTTGTCACATTAAGCACTAAATACAAATAAGCAAGACTAAACAGCAGAGTACCTGTTAGCATAAACGCTACAAACATTTCAACTGCTGCTCACCGGCTAACAAGTTTAGCATATAATTGTAATGATGGATTATGCATGTAATCAATTCAAATGTGCAACTAAGTATACACAGACAATATATGGAATGGTACTTACAGACATAAAGACCCTAGGATTTGAGCAAGGATTTAGTTGACAGGAAACAACCCATGTGCTCCATAGACGGCCAGAAACAGGAAACTACGGCAAGCATTTATGGACACACAGTGCAAAACCCAAAACCCTTTGCAGGCCCTCTTAAAGGGGCAGCACAGAGACCTATAATATATTGATGAAACACAGTATAATAGGGGACCTTTAATTTTTATTATGTTTGTATATGTACATGTATGCGGAACTGCAGGACGGAGTCCAGTAAAAATGTCCTTCAGGAGACAATAAAGTATATCGTATCGTACAAATCAAGGAACCTATGAAAGGAATGTAGTTTTTATTTCATTGTGTTTTGGAGTGTTTTGGGGAGAAACGCCTTCATGCATCGGGCTCACTTTAGAGACGAACACTTATCGAGCCCTCAGGGCAAACGGATCTGAGTGATCTCCGATTTGCACGCTATATGTTCTTTAATTAGCTCGCGACAGTCTGCAGGGCTATTGTCTCTGCTAGCTTATCCTTCATTTGGTTAATTGGCTTTTAGTGCATTTGTGTTTGTGTGCGGAGGAAGAAGTATTCAGATGCTTTACTTAAAGGTACCAATACTTTAGTGTTAAAATACTTCATTACAAGTAAAGGTCCTGCATTCAAAGTCTTACTTAAGTGGAAGTACAAGAGTATTATGAGCTAAATGTAGTTAAAGTATGAAAAGCAAAAGTAATTGTGAAGAAAAACAGCTTTTTTGTGTGTTTAGAATCATACTTTTATATTTGTGACAGTTCTAGATAATATTGTTGCATCAAGTAGCATCTTACTGTTGTGCAAAAACAAGTCTGGTGGATTTATTTAAATAAAGCATCCTTGTTTCTTATTGGTTGACCGAGGTGAAGGACGATAGACCACCTCCCAGATTCTTTGTCATAACCCTTGTTCACATACGTTCCCCTTGTTCGCTTCACTAGATTGACCGACACTTGACCTTGTTAGTTTTCTAGCACGTGAGAGGAGAGTTTTACTTTGGTTCATTTACCCATCGTAACTTCGTACCCCATTAACTTCAGATTATGAGTAGAATAGTTTACCTGAACCTGCTGAAAAGGGGCCTTTTTATTTAACTTTGAAACTGTTAATTCCACAGTTTGTGAGGCCTTGTTTTTTTAACCTGGTTCACACACACAGAATATGCTCTTAACATAAAATTACCATAATTACCACTACATTGTATAACATTATATTTCATGCAACATATGCTACTACAGCACTTCCCACCTCTCACTGTGTGTGTGTGTGTGTGTGTGTGTGTGTGTGTGTGTGTGTGTGTGTGTGTGTGTGTGTGTGTGTGTGTGTGTGTGTGTGTGTGTGTGTGTGTGTGTGTGTACCTGCTTTTGTTCCACCTCT
>NW_011366013.1:0-2694 GCF_000735185.1 Notothenia coriiceps | reverse complement strand
GCCTCCACCATAATGTCCCCTTTACCACTACGGTAAAGTGCATTAATCGTAGTCTTTACTCTTGGCGTAGTGTGTTCCCTGACAGTAATACGCCGGCCATAATGCCCCTGTACCCGCATAGCGCTCTGATAGCACTTCCTGCGGTTTATCACTCATCTGCGCATGCCCACTAGCTACCTCCTTTACAGGAACTACAACCGGGGCAGCGAGTGGGGAATTTGTACGGTCAACATTGTGTGTGAGTGTAGAATTGTGGAAACAAATGACACTCAGACTTGGATTCAAAGTAGTTTTTATCTTTCAAAGACCTAGAAAAGGTTATTAACACCTTTGTTACCTCAAGACTGCATTACTGCTCTGTATGTGGGTATGGACCAGGCGTCAATTAGACGCCTGCAGCTAGTGCAGAATGCAGCTGCACGTCTTCTCACTGGCCATAAAAAGCGTGACCACATCACCCCAATTCTGGCCTCACTACACTGGCTTCCAGTTCGGTTCAGAATTGATTTTAAAATCCTTTTATTTGTTTTTAAATCCCTAAATGGGCTGGCTCCGGCTTATTTAGCAGAACTCATCCATCGCTACACCCCAGCCAGAGCTTTAAGGTCTGCTGACCAGCTGCTGCTGATAGTGCCCAAGACCAGGCTCAAAACCCGAGGGCACCGAGCCTTCGCAGCAGCTGGCCCTAGGCTCTGGAACACTCTGCCCCTCCATGTGAGGTCGGCCCAGACCCTCAGGGTTTTTAAATCTATACTTAAAAGTCACTTCTTCTCTCTGGCCTTCTAGTCAGAGCGGAGCATGACTTCCATTCTTATCTTTTAACATGGAGGTACTGTGTTATGTCCCTATGTTTATGGTCTGTTGTGATCTGCTGTCTTTTACACACACAGCAATTCTGATATGTAACTCATATAGAAGATTTCTGAGGGTGTGTTTGTATCAATATATGGCACAGTTGGGCAGAATCATTTGTATCCAGGAAATCAAACACAATCCTTAGCACAAACAGAAGCATCGTCATCCTCATTAAACTTTCTCTGATGAGGAGCAGTTTCACAGAGAATGACGGTCTGATGTAGCTACACAGCTACAATCTGAATCAGCTTACTCAATGTTAAACTCTCTATCACCTCAAAAAAGGTCCCAGCTGATCAGTTGACCTGCATGTCATTTTGTTTTTTTCTTCTGTAAGGGAAGTCTTCATTATGAATAAAATAGGCAAAATGTTGCCATTTTGATTTAATATTCTATTTTCTGAAGAAGATAAGAAAATAAGAAAAGGTAAAAAATAAACATTTCAAAATAGAAAAACAAAACCGAACAAAACATCAGGGAATAATGGCAAAAGAATCTTGGTTTTTAAAAAGGCTATTTTTTGTTGGATGCTTGGATCTGGATCGGTTTATGGAGAATGGTTTGAAGCGGTGCCATCTTAGAAAAACCAGGGGCATGGCCTGACGAGAGGGAGGGGTGTATATTAGCAGGCAGCTTTAAGTAATCTCGGAGGGACGATGTCAAGAAGGGAATATAGAAGATCAAATGTTGGGAAACAAATCCCTGTGGGAGAACTGAGAAAATGGAAAACCATAGATACTCCTATACTGTTGATGTGAGGGTGGGGCATTACTGAAGGCTAAATAATATTCAGAGGCAGTCAACAGATATCAAAAGTTGTGGTGATGATATTGAAGTGAGGTGTTTGATAGTGGATATTTATTTACACATTCACAGTCTTATTAACAGATGTGTCCATTTATCCAGCTATTGAACTAGTTTCAGAACTTGATGTGAACAACAGCCCGCCAGGGACGAGCAATGCAGACAGACCATGGTTTAAACAGAAAATGACATTTATTCAAGGTTGACTGGATATACAGAGTACCGACCAGAACTCCCTCCTTATTAAACTCAAAGGACCCACAACACCAACACAAAAAACAGAACTTAAATACATGCAGAACTAATCAAAGGACCCCCCAACGGAACCTGAGTAGGAGCCGGCAGGACCCCCGGCGGAAGCGCTCAGTTCAGGTTTGCTCAGTTCAGGTACGCTCAGTTCAGGTACACTCAGTTCAGGTACGCTCCCTTCAGGTACGCTCAGTTCCGCAAATAAAGTTTTTCAGAACATTTGGATAAATTGTTGGTTTTCTGGTTTGACCTATTATACTGGAGTGACCACTTTCTTATATGTATACAAATCACACAATCATAAATTAAAGATCATTGGCCATGGTTGCACAAATAAAAAAGTAAGTATTGATAAAGAGCAGTGATATTTTAAACTGGTAAATACTGGTTAATATTACCAATAATCATTATAGGCACAATTAACATTCACATTAGGGGTGGGCGATACCACACAATCTGTGTAAAAAGGATAAACTGATGTTTTTTAGTGGATGAGTACTGCAGATATAGCTTTAAAATCATTTGACAGTGAGGGGAAAACGGTTTTATTATGAAAATTTCGAGACCGGAAATACTGTTTTCACCCCGTGAGGGTTGACACTAACTTTACATGGAAGCTGCTGCATATAAACCTTCTCCTGGCGACACCTCAAATAATCTTCTTAATATCTATCAAACTATAGATCCTACACATCCACTGGACGTGGATTCTGAAAGTACAATATACACTTCTCGCTAAAAAATCTAATCAAAAAGCATTTTAATGGCCAAACTATCCTACAATTT
>NW_011366012.1:0-1473 GCF_000735185.1 Notothenia coriiceps | reverse complement strand
AATATCGACTCTTTGTTTGTAGATATCTACTAAACTACAGTAGTCATTCTCTACTGTAGAATATAAAATATATATCACTCAGTATAACAGTTCAACATGGCGCGCTGAAATTCATTTCCGGGTCACTAACGGAGGACCGAGGAGTCGAGGAGGGGGATTTGATGAAATGAGAAAGGGCCCCTGTCACACCCTCACCCGTCAAAAAACTGTTTCCCTTTCGAATCATTATTCCTTTCAACGCCAAACTATGCTACACACAGTCACACAAGTGTAACCCAAACTCAAGTGCTCCATTTGAAGACTTGGTTGATTATAAGTAACTTACAGAGCTATAAAAACTGCAATAAGATAAAATATCTGGAGTCAGTGATCCAACCCCAGCTGACTTCCTCTACTGGGATTATGCAAACTGCAGCAGTCTCTAAGTCTAATGGTGCTTTACACAAAACACAAAAGAATGCTGAAACACATTCACTCCAACATTTTTGAAATCAATAACACAGTGAAGCAATCCATTGAAATCCTTGAAACAGAAAATATCTAGTTACCACATTTGAAGAGCCAGTGTGAATAGAAGTAGACAGCACTGACCTTTTGAAGCTTAGAAATCTCTGCCAAAAAATCCCCATAGAAATGAACTGACATGACGTTTACATGCATCTTATTAAGAACCACACGTCGATTTATTGGAACAGTTAGTCATTGAGTTAGTATAAAATCCTAAAGAGGAGGAAACCATGATCTTTTCCTAACCATAACCGACTCGTCTTGTTGAATAAATCAAACTGTTACCAATTCACAACGTTCAGACTGCAACGCTATTTTCCAACAGTTGTAATCCTGATTAGTGTGCTACATGGTACATCACTCCGTTAACCACCTTCAGAGGTCCAATCAACCACATCTGACTACACCCACCAACAGTTGGTGTTCAGAGACTTTAAATACTCAGGCAACTGTACACTCAAGGCCGGATTAACCTTTTTTATTTATTTATTATTTTAATTTTTTGGCACAACCTCACTCATCATACATTGTTTTAAATGAAACTCACTCTCCGCCGCAATAAATAACTCGGTTTTTCTATAGGGTCAAATTAATATATTTTCTAAACCGTCTCTGCACTGTAATAATAATAATAATAATAATAATACATTACATTTATAAAGCACTTTTTCCTGGTGCTCAAAGCGCTTAAAACTGTAGGTCTCAATATGCGTTCAACTTTATCACTACGCGGCGGCGGTCTATAGCCGAATCACAACCCCACTTTCACTCATGTCACATTGACATTGTGTCACGTGAGCTGAAGAAATGGATGGTGCCGGTAGCAGCCGAACGCCCAGCGGGGCAGCGGAAAGAAAGAAAAATAAAGAAAAAGTGACAAATTAGGCCAGCAACCACAAGGAACAGTGGCGGCCACGGAGCCTGAGGATGTTGTTGAGCTAGCGAGCAATGTTAGGATTTTGATGA
>NW_011366011.1:0-1262 GCF_000735185.1 Notothenia coriiceps | reverse complement strand
ACCCTACTGCTTCCTGCCTGAGAGTAAGACACAGAAACGCTCCTATTGGTCAGGACTCTGGTCTCGTCGTCGTCGTCGTCGTCGTCGTCGTCGTCGTTCGTCTGTGTGTGTGTGTGTGTGTGTGTGTGTGTGTGTGTGTGTGTGTGTGTGTGTGTGTGTGTGTGTGTGTGTGTGTGTGTGTGTGTGTGTGTGTGTGTGTGTTATCTGAACTGATCTTATCTCTCAGCTCTCTGAAGTGGAGCTGCTTTAATGTCTTTTATAACTTAATGGAAACTTTGTTTAATCCAAAGTTTTTATTCAATTTAAATCCTTGTGTTTTTCTAATGCACAATTCTTAATGTTTCATATCAATATTTGTATTTCTTTATTTTTCAATGCAAATGATTAACTTCACTTCTTGTGTTTTTATTGAATTTAATGCAAATGTTTTATTCATTTCTTGTCCGATGACTAAGACACACAGCTGATCCCCTGCACACTTTATGAATCATCTGAGCTCTACACATTAGTGTGATGTATTTACAGAGACTCCTGATCTGCTTCCCTCTGAGCGAAACAGCTGTGTGTCAGGAATCTCCAAACTGTTCAAATCCAGTTATCACAGGAAACATCTACGTGTGCCTGCTCAGTGTTCCTGCAGCGTGAGAGCAACGAGGCCCAACGCAGAGCAACCAGACGAAGCTCACGCTGCATCTCATCAAACTGCTGTCGCACAACGTCAAGACATTATCCAAAAAAAGGTCCAGATTTCTCAGGAGGTGTTTCTGATCTTCTTGGCGGCTCGACGCTGGGAAATGGTCCATATTTCCCATCATCACTGTGAGGGTCTACTTTTCCACCAGGATTCCTGAGGGTCTTTGGTGCCCTCCCCAAAAGGAAGCTATGTCTTCCTCCTATTGGTCAGGACTCTCGATCTGTTCCTGGTCCTGATGATGACAGCTTTCTCTTTCGGTTCTGCACCCAGAAAAGTATCAATACCTCCCGTCAGCAGCGTCTGCGTGTCCTCCATGAGGGTCTTTTTGTTCCAGCTAACCCTACTGCTTCCTGCCTGTGAGTAGATCACAGAAACGCTCCTATTGGTCAGGACTCTGGATTAAACTCTACTGCTTCCTGCCTGTGAGTAAGACACAGAAACGCTCCTATTGGTCAGGACTCTGGATTAAACTCTACTGCTTCCTGCCTGAGAGTAAGACACAGAAACGCTCCTATTGGTCAGGACTCTGGATTAAACCCTACTGCTTCCTGCCTGAGAGTAGATCACA
>NW_011366010.1:23115-56436 GCF_000735185.1 Notothenia coriiceps | reverse complement strand
ACACACACATCGAACGGCCCGATTATTCCCCCTATTACTCGTTGTATGAAGGAAATGTCCAGTCACAAAGGCGCATGATGTGTGTGTGTATGTATGTGCTCTGTTCAGCTCCGCTGTGTGTGTGTGTATGTTTGGTGTGTTTGTGTGTGTCCAACAACGGCATTTGTTTTCAAATTACCATGAACAGTAATTTACACACATCTGGCCAACTCCATAGGTATGTGGGTGTTCCCAAAAGAGATAGTTTAATCTTAATCTCGATGTAGTGCTAAATGCTGTCGGAGTGCACCGGAAGAAACGCCCCGGTATGACGTTATTATTGCTGGCAAACAAGCCCAGGGGTCTCACTGACATTTCAGTTATATCAATATGTGTACAGTGGTCCTAATTTGTTTTAATTGTATACCCTGGTTTTAAACTGTGTTAATATGTTTTGGATGCATATTGTTCTATTATTTGTTCAGGCTGTTACATACAATTAGCCACCATTGCCACCTATATTAGGCTATATTATATTATATATTATATTAATATTTGTAAAGCGGTCCTAATTTTTTGTTTTAATTGTATCCTGGTTTTAAACGTTGTTAATATGTATTGGATGCATATTGGTATTTCTTCAGGCTGTTAAATACAATTAGCCTCTGTGGTGAGTAAATATTCAAATCAGTTAAAATTGACAACCGGTCCGCAAACTTTTTTTTAATGTATCTGCCGGTCCTTGGCACAATAAAGGTTGGGAACCCCTGGGTTAGAGGTTCCTCGTTTTGACTCCTACTACGATACATTTAAAAACATTGTAGCAACATTTAGAGCTGAAATAATTGGTTGTTTAAAAGATTGACTTGTTTAAAGGATTTTGATAAGTGATTTTTCTTTTTTCTTTAGTCTTTTTTCAGTCGGCCAACGTGAGGATTGCTAATTTCTCATATATGGTTATATAAAGCTATATATATTTTGGTTTGTTTGCAAAAGTGGAAATGAATGGCCATTTTACAGAGAAATGAATGTATTGAAGCAGATTAAGGTAAATTGTTTAAAGCCAGTGTTTTTCAAGGTTTGATAACCTTTATTTAATATAAGTTAGCGTCTGTGCCAGATAAAACACAGATACGTTTTTAGTTGCTAATAACAAATTGACATACTTACCTAACATACATATCAACTGTATGCCTGTATTCTGCAGCTAAGAATAGCCCTATGCAAAGATAATGCATTTGGCCCCTCCATATTGTCCCGCCGTCACTGCTCTCTGTTGCTAATCCACCCACTCAGGGATATGATGGAGGTGGGCCAGGATTGCATTTCTTTAGTCTCTGTCTGAGATGAAGGTGGCCCTGTCTGTATTGACTTGTTGCGGTACATCATAAGGGACGTATCCAGACGTAAGCCGCAGTGACCAGCTACAAGTCATCTTGACCCCTTTTGGTTGTGTTTTGCCCCTGAACAACCTCCTCACAAAACTTAATGTGTGTGTTCACCTCTGTGGGCAGGCAATGAAAGGGTAAAGTGAAGCCTGATTTATGAAGCCTTGCTCTCTGGCTCCTCTCTGGGGGCTTCTCCGCCCACTTCTGCAAAAGCTAAGGACTCATTAAGTCTGTAATTAGACGGGCAACGGATGCACCGGTCCCACCCCAACGCTGAGACCCTTTATCAGCCATCGACACGATAGGAGTCCCTCGCCTGGTCAGCAGCTCTGCAGGCTGGGGACACACAGCGAGCCCCCTCCCCCGACAGAGAGGAAGCTGTTCCTGTTCCAAGCGTGAAGACGAGGCTGATCAGACAGCAGTCAGGCCCATGCTGGTGCAGGTGCAGCGTCAACAAGAGGATTACGATCAGGGGAACTCTGCTGGAGAATTTGCAATGTGATGCACTTTGGAAATGCAGATAGGAGAAGAGGTTAGACAGGTTTTGCCCCAAGCATCACAAGAACCATTACTACAAAGACACTCGCAGAGCACATACACTTTGAAGGCCAACAGTCCTTTTGGCAATGTTAACGGAAGTGGAAAACAGTTTTGTCCCCGTAAATCAAATATGTACTTCCTTTGCCCATGCGTCACCTTTCCACCAAGTTTCAGGGAAATCATGCTAGTACTTTCTTTCTAATCCTGCTGACAAAAACAAAACTGAAAACATAATAATTGAATTTAATACTAAGACAAGTTAATGAATTTCGACCACTCCTGTGTTAAGGGAGTACACATCTGGCTTTCTTTTGCTTCAGCAGACATTATTACCTTTATCATTGCTTTCAGGGGGGGTCGGTGATTTCTACCTTCACCAGAACAGCAGGTTGTTGTGAGTTTGCTGCATTAGATGGTGTGATTCTGTTTGATCGTGTGCAAATTGAACCAAATGAATTCCAATATTGGCGTCAAGATGTATTTCCCGAATGTGATAAAGTTATTTCAAAGTGAGGTATATTTGGAGTCAGAAATCAAACCCACCCGGTGAAAGAAATGTGAAAAGTACTCAGATATTTATGATCAAATTGTGTTATTTTGCGTCAGGGATGTTATGGAAAACATGGTTCCTGTTGGCCGGGACAGCATCCAGAAAATAAGTTATTGTTATGATGTCCGTGCTGAGCTAAGAATGGGCATCAAGATAACGCTCAATGATGTGTCCTCTCCTCTTCTGATCACATAGGGGATTCCCTCTCTAAGTGTGTGTTTTTAAAGTATATCATACCTCGGGGTCCCCTTAGATTGTTCTTAGACTATTATAATAACCTCAGAGTTGATGGTGTTATCATAAAACATGCAGAGAGGAGTTTCCTCTGGCCTCACAGGCAGAGTAGGAGCTGTGAGAGTCAGCCGTTTGCTCATATCGGTGATTCAGCATTTTGAATCTGCAGCAGACCTGAGGCTGGAGCTCCAGGACCGGCTGTTCAGCTTCAGGAAGAGGACAGTTCCTAAGGATTCACTTTAGCATGGAAATGGTTAGCTAGTTTTTGGATTTTGTAGAAGGAAAGTAGGATGTGCTTCAACATGAGAGCCTCAGTTTAAGTTTTAACGAATGAGACATACCGGTACTCTCATTTGTTTATTTTCACAATGGAAACTTGATTTGTGTCGGAGCGCTCCAAGTCAATATACTGCCACTTTACTTCTTGGGGTTATATTATATATTATAATTTTTATTTTATAATTTTTACTTAAATTATTATGTTTATATGATACATACTTTATTTTAATTTTAATATTTTTAGTCCAACTTTTCAAGTTTCTCTAAATATTAGATTTGATTTACCTTTTTTAATTTATCTGAAATGGAAGAACTGCCATGGAATCCAATTCCCCAGGACAAATAAACTGATTTATTCTGATCACCTTCATCTTAAAACAATCTAATTTAGTTTTGTATTTTTGCTTGTTTTTTGGGGGGATTTGCTTAGCCGTTTGCTATTCTTTTTTTTAGATAAAATATATATAATTCAGATATGGGACAAGTCATCTCCTCTCTTGCAGGCCCTGAGCGTACGTGTACATTAGCTGTTAGCTGGACGCCACATGTAACCTAGTGGTGTGTTCAAGTCCAACAGAAGACATGGAGCGTTTGTGTCATGGCCCTAAATCATGCGTCCTCAGCCTGGCAGATATTATGTGAGCTGACATTGATAATAAACGGTCGCCCTGTTATCATTTTACGGCTCTGTATAGATTACTACTGCACGTGAGCCACAGATCCAAAACATTCAGCTGACAATGAAGTCATATTGTAGATGAATCCACATACAGCACCTTTTCTTTTTACCTCCCTTTTTTCTCTCTCTGCCTCCTCACCCCTCAGCCTCTCTCTCTCTGTGTCTCCTGCCCTCTCCCCATGTAATCTCAGTCTTCCAGATTGCAGCATCATAAGCCCTCTGAATGGCAGATGGAGAGTCTGGTGGGTGTACAGAGGCCGGGTGAGGGCAGTAGTGGGAGTCGAATACGTTGATTTCTTTCTTCTTTTAAATGCACCGTCTCCTCTCTTTTTTTTGTGCTGCTGTGTGCGTTTCTGAAAGCTGCTGTTTGAACATTTCTGAAAGGTGACGTGATTTATGGCGTCTGCGTGGTCATCACATGGAGAGCTGCACACCTGGCTCTCTCTCAGGCACTGAGGCACATTTTCTTTCTCCCAAAGCATTATTTAGAAGGTTGGTGTAAATCAGAACCTGCATTTCCTACTGTTCCTTCTTTTATTTACTAATGTTGTTTAATGAGGTTCATTCAACGCCTAAACCAGGATCAATATCTCGTACACTGTTGTTTTACCTGCGAGTTTAATGAGTACCTTTGTGGTTAGAGGAAGTGTCTCTGGATTATTTATGAGTAGGGTTTATTTATTTTTAACTAGGGTCTTCAGAGGACATTTGTTGACTTAGAAACACCTACACTAACAGAGGTCACCCCCCACCTATAAAACAAGGGAGTGTCTTCAAGTCCCAATGGCCTAATTTGACTGAGATAAAAGCCTTAAGAGATCAATTTATATTACAAATGATTAACTTAGTATTATTATCATTTTAGTCTAAGTTTTCCGCAAGAAATCTAATTTAAAAGACTCAATTCCAGGAGTGTTGATCTCCTGATGTTTTGTATGAAAAATTGTCTAAAAATGTAACTGCAGAAGATGTGAGTGCAACGAGTAGTAATCGTACCTGAAAACCCAAGTGTGGTACTATTCTTTCTGGATATGAAACCATTATTAAAAGTAGGAAAATAAGGAATATTTGTATACCTGTATTTAAATCATAACTTATTGGTTCTTTTGTTGCGTACAGTTTGCATTTGGGACGGAGTGTCCCACTTTACACTTAATCTGACCTCGTAAAAATAAACTGCATGGTGTTGTGTCATCGGAGACTTAATAAACTGGGTTGGGGTCACAGAGTCCATCTCCACCTGACGGAGGTTTATGGCCTCTCACATCGGGCCGCTGCACTGATAAGAGGTCGATGCTCCAATGGAGGACAAAAGCACGTGTTTGCTGGTGACTCGAGTTTAGATCCTTAACGGAGTTTAATGAAAGTTTGATTTAGTCTTGACCAAGGAAAAATAAAGTTCTTCACGCTGACTTTTGACTGAGTTTCAACCATGTAACTGTTTTGGTGATGGGTGTCTATTATCATTAGCATGTCATGCAACAGTTTTATTTTTGCATTTTTATACTTAGATGTCATGAAGAAATACCTGATTATAAGTATTTTTGTTTAAAGGCTCCAACTCCACCTTAAACATCATAAAAAGCAACAAAAACAGAAAATAAACCGAAAGTACTGACTGTAAAATTGAATAATGGGATAAATTAACAAGATAATATGCAACAAAATCACTGCAAACAAAGCAAGTAAGATATGGGATTCCCCCAGCAGTTGGTGCTACAAAAACAATCATGCCTTTCAAAAATGTTACCCATTGAAAATACTTTGATCATACTATTGTGAATATGTTTTAATGTAAACAGTCTCTCAACTTATAGCCCTTTGACCAATCCCTTTATATTTCAGTAGAGGCGTTTTTCGTGTCAAAACTATTTCCTGGAACAAAGACAGTCCCGAGCTTGAGTGAAAGCAGTTTAAAGACTACATTTAGCAATTAATGAGCAGACATCTAACGTCCCTTAACTGTTCTCTGATTGCTGATCCAAGTTTGCCATTCAGCACGCAAGAGCCCATTACAGTGGTTTCATTATGCAACACAAAATAAAACTGAATACAAGGAAATCACCAGAGTATTCTTTCTTTAATTGTTGTTGCTGCTGGTCAAACTGTCCCTCACACCACAGGAGGACTTTGAGAAAGACCTTTAAAGGCAGCAGTTTGGGATTTAGAGCTTTTTTGCACTTAGATGAGGACTCTTATCTTAACTAGAAGAAGACGGAGAGCAGCACAGGAGACTCTTTTTTTTCTCCCCAAGCCACGCTAATCTCAATGTTCACCTTTTGCACCACTGTGCTCGATAACAGACCTCCCAGGACACCTCTTTGTTCCTAAAGAGAGATGTAGGGCCGTAGAGAGTCCCCTAACAATGACTGGTGGCTACTCTCCAAAGAGGCTTGTCAAGTGGACAGACTTTTCCTGCAAGAGTCCACATTTAATTGGCTTCCCAGCCCATTCAAAGGGGTACACATATCTCAGGAGAAGAGATTTACAGAAGCTAAATGGCTAAAGGGTGTATAACCTAAATGTGTCTATTCTTGTGATAATAAACACGTGGACAATGTTTGTCATATAATCCAGAAAAAACAACCGCAAATGGCAGCAAGGATGTTCATCATCAGTTGGATGAAAGCAGTGGTGTTAGTAACTTAGTACATAAAAGTAGTGTATTGATCCATTTTGATGTACTTTACTTGAGTATATCCATTTTCTTGATGACATTTTTTTCCAATCCATTGCAATTCAGAGGTTAACAACGTACTTTTACTTCATTACGTTGATGTTTAACATTTGGTTACTTAATTAAGCAGCATACAAAGTAATTAAAACTAGCTGCACCTTTACCAGCTTTGATAACACTTTAATGCATAAATACTTATAATCAAAACATCATATATATTACTCTGAAATGGGCCAATCTGCATAATGAGTACTTTTACTTTTTGAACTTTAAGTATATTTTTATGCTAATATTTTTGCACTTTTACTTGAGTAACATTTGGATTGCAGGACTTTAACTTGTAGCAGGGTATTCCTACAACTGGTACTTTTACTTAAATACAAGATCAGACCTCTGGACGTATCTCTGATGTTCAGGCGTATGGACAGAGGAAGCTGCAGCTGTCTGTCTGTCTGAGCGCCAGAGTGTCGGGTTAACAAGCAGGCTGCTGCCAAGTGGGTGAGGGTGGAAATGAGAGCGTTGCCGTGGCACCATGCCAACACATCACCACCACTACCATCTCTACTGTAACGTGCCACTGCATCTCCTGGCACAACACATACCTCCATACTCTTGTTTGTTTTTACTCAGCATAATATAAAGTTTCAATTTGTTACACTGCTGTCAACAAAATCCCAGCATGTCTTTGAGGTAACTACACACCGATCGATCAAAGCCCGTTTGACTTCTATGTGCTGAAACTGGACCGCTAATGTTTCGTTACAACCTGTTACACGTCAGCACCTAAAGCACCAGCTCTCCAAGGTATCCACACATGCTGAAAAAGGTACTACTCAGCGTAAAACGTATTTTAAGTGTAGTTTAAGTAATAAAGTATCTGCTGCTTCAATGTAAAGCTAAACTTCTACCTCTTCTCAAAGGTGATTATGCAGAGAAAGTTGCATGATACTGAAATACAATAAGCTTAACGTTAACATCTGTAATGTCACACTAAAAGCTATTGAATTCAAAAGAAATTGGCAACATTTAAAAAATAAAAAAGCAATGATTGTTTCAGTGTTTCAAAAATACCAAGCCAGGCAGCTGCTTAAATGTGAGGGGATTTCAGGGCAGGAAATAAACCCTGTGAACTTCAAGATGCTGTTGAGTTTTGGCTGTGTGAAGTTACATGTCACGTGAAATTTGCTCTCCAAACAAACCTGGCTGATTACCAATGATACAGGGAGATACTGCATGCTATCTCAGCCAGAGTTCCCGTTAGCCGGTAATTACCGGAGTATGACCGGTAAAATATGCTGAAGACCGGCAAATCTAAATCTCTCCGGTCAAAATGTCCAGTCAAAAATAATTTCCCCTTAGCGCAATACCACATCATATGTGACAGACAAGAAGAGTATGTGACGGACAAGAATAGTCAATTCTAATGTCTAACATTTAATGTGGAGAAAGAGATGTCCTGTATGGGTTGATTGTGCGTTGATCTGTTGGTAATGCCTCGGGGTTCCGGTGGGCATGTAAACAAATGCATAATGCTGCGCTATACTTTGTGGCCTCACCCATAGCGACGCTTATTGTTTAGGTGTCTTTTAATAAGCAGGTAGTCATATCATTAGCTAGAACTAGCTAGATCTGATCGATATGGACATAAACGCGAGTGAAGTCTAATCAGACGGGAGAGAGAGATCAGCTGCTGACGAGTCGAGACGCAGCTCTGCATGATCACATGCAGCGGTGAACGGAGCAACACACACACACTTCAGGTTAGAATATCACAACGGACATGTTGACCGGCAAAAAAATATTCTAACGGGAACTCTGATCTCAGCAGGTCTTTATGCTGTAGACCCAAATGAGCAGCGCCTCCTCCAGCCTCAGCTGGAAACCAAAGATCCTGATTCCTCCATGAATATTTCAGCTGCATGAAAGCGTTGTGGCCTCCACCTGCCCCCCGAGTCACTAAATGCTTCTGATAAGTGCCCGAAGCCCGGCAGGATTACACAGCTATCGGTTTGGCAGGCGTTCTCTCTGCAGCAGCTGTGAAACGCTCTGTTGGCTTGCATGGGTTAGATTTAAACATTCACTATTTAATGACCACAACACCGCCGTCACCGATCACTTCTCAGTGAAAACGCACCGTTACAAGTGAAATTGTATGCGTAAGATTGACGGAGGAATGTACTGTACGCTCTGAGGGGGACAAAAGCTAAATGTATTTTAGCAACCTAAGACAAGACACACCTTAATAATCAATATCAATGTAAGTGTACACTATATTTAGAATATTTTCAATAATTTTCCTTGCCGTCAGACATCCATTTAAACAAATAAACTGATGATGAAAAGAGCATAGTTAACTTCATCATACAGTAACATCGTCTTTTTCGATAGCTGAAATAAAGAACACAACACGCCAAATCTAGGATTAAATCCACCAAACGCCATTGAAGAAAACTGTATTTTACCTCAGAGAAAGAAGGTTGTTTGTCCACCGCCGCCTCAGTTGGTTAGTTTATTTGCCTTTGCTGTCTGACATCAAATAATATATTCTGTAATAATCTATTTCTCTAAACTCTATACTGACTTTGCTTTAATAAGTATTACAACCCCCCTTTAAAAACTAAAAATGGGAACTTCATGTGCAGCCAATAAGAAATGAGCATTCATCGCAACAGCAGTTACAGGAAAACATCTTTATGTTCTTGTGGTACTTGATTTCACTTTATTGCTATTTTCTGTCTACATGGTATTCAATCAGTCTTATGATGAGGGGGCATTGATTTGACTGTTATTCTCAGCCTCATTCTGAATGTATCAGTGCTGGTGACTAAAAACATCATAGACACCTGATATCAGCTGAGGCTGTAGGTGAATCATTGTGAAATCAATCTCTTGATCCTAACATCAACAGGTCAGGTGGCCACAGCAGCTTACCTCCATTTTAAAGAAACCACTACAGACCTTTTAGAGACAGTGGTGGATTTTAGTCAGTGGACGGTGGTGATGAAGTCCATAGGAACTTTGCTTGGCAACTGGAAGGTCACTGGAAAGACCAAGTGCTACCGAGGTGTCTCTGAGCAAGGCACCGTTCCCTGCACTGCTCCCCGGGCGCCGTACATAATGGCAGCCCACTGCTCCTAACACTAGGATGGGTCAAATGCAGAGAAACCGTTTTGTTACATAGTACCTGTACTACGTAATGACAATAATATGTAATAATATATAATCTGACAGGTCTCTCTTGAAAATGAGACCTTGTGTCTCAATGAGATCTAAACCTGTATAAATAAAGGCTAAATAAAAAAATAAAATAAAATAAGTTGAATCTTTTTTATGTTGGATTTAACAGGAGTTTATGATGCTGCAAGGGACATCAACGTTTCTCCACTGAAACAGGACCTTGTTGTGCCTCGCCACAGAGCGACGCCCACACACTGAACTGCCGGATAATGAGTAGAGAGTCCGTGGATGAATGTACCAAACAAACACAAGTCACTGCTGAACCCTCAGCTCCTGCCCTTATTTAAAGCGTATGTTCAACTTCTAAATATACTGCGTTATGTCATAAGATTACATTTGTCATGTGGACACCACGTTTGGACATGTTTTTAACATTTAATTACATGTATCAGCACAGCAATCAACTCTTTTTACATTATGAATGAACATTTTCTGGATGAATCATTTTGTCTCTAAAATGTCAGAATTATTATTCTAAGTCTTCAGAGCCAGCCTTGATGACTTTTTGTGTTGCTTCATCTGTCCAAGAGTCCATAATTAAATAAGACAAATACAAAAACGAAATTCTAACATTTCAGGAAAGATTGTTGGGCAGTTTTCCGAGAAAGTGAAATGATGAGCATTTAATTGATTTAGTCGCTCATTATTTCTGAAATCAGACATTTCTGCTAGTTACCAGAATAAAAGCACTTTCCAAAATCATATATTTCACAATGTATCCAGACTCAAGCAACACTTCAAAACAATCACAACTCCTGACTATTTCCTATTTTTAAAAACCTATTTTAACTCAGGGTATTATGGCTTATGATGAAGTCATGTTTTCTCCCCCACAACAGAGGGGACAGAGAGGGGGTGTCTTTGTCCTTAAACTGGATTTAAACCACAAGACATCCTCCTGACGGTGCTGCTGTCTTTTCCTTAAATTGCTTTTTTAGTACATTGATGCCTTCAGGAAATCAATACCGTATCACTTATTACTTCCCTCTTACAGAAGCTCTCCTCGTACGCACATGTGTACTTCTACGAAGGACAATACCCAGTCGGGACTATTGAGCAAATGTTAAGTGCAGGAAACGCTGGTCTGAGGGAGGAGGCGGTGGTAACCTCTGTCTGAAGGTGAGCAGAGTGTTTTCAGCGCAGCCTGCTGGGGACCCCTTCTGGTTACACTCCTCACCAGCACTCTTTTTACAGCGGCCATGCGCTGCTTATTACAACCTTTAAAAAAAAAAGAAGGTGTTTGTTATGTGTGGCAGGAAGTGGTCTGAGAATTAAAGGTGCTAGTGGAGATTGACAACTAGATGTTAGTCAGGCTAATGAATAAAGATGAAACAATTGAGTCAGTTTTGACATTAAATAGATTGGCATCGAAGGTTTTAAGTCAAGATTTCTCTGACAGCAGACTGATTTTCTTAGGAGGCAGGAAAATGAATACCTTTGTTAAGGGTGAAGAAACAGCGAGTTACAGACGTATGAACTTAATCCATGATTTACTACCAAATGTTGATGTGATTATATTCTTCATCAGGGTATACCAAATAAACAGAACCACATAATCATCCTACTTTAGCAGTTATGCGTTTGGTTTGAAAGGCTTTTTGTAAATATTCTTAGTGGTCTTACCAATAAAGTGTCTTGAATTGTTTTAATAGTTGATAAACAAGATCAGTCATGGTTTGTTTTTCAAATGTTGACTTGTTTCAAACAAAATGTTCTGTCCCCTTTGCAAATAAAAATTAAAAGTAAGAATTCACCATGGGCAGTTTTAGTCTTTGCTAAAATTCTTTGGTTTATCTAAAAACTTAACAGTATAATATCTATATATTTAAATAATCACTACTCACAGCCAACTAATCACTCCCTGTCCCCCACACAGATGAAAGAGTTTTCCATGGTTGGCAGAATCTAATAGTGCTGCCTCTCTAAGCCTTGGTGGCAACATTGATTTTTACTTTTTCAGTGTCTCCTCCCACACACTTGTTACCAAAGCATTTTGTGTGTCTCCTGTCAGGCTCCCCTCAGCACTCCTGTCTCTCTCTCTAATGAGGCGGCCGGTTAATGAATCCCCAAAACAAGCTGCAGCTACAGCAGCACACACACTGTAATAGACTCCGGTCTGCGCTCAGGGACCACAGCTTCCACGATCAATGCAGAGCGTTTGTGCTGAGAGAGACTTCAGTGATCCTTTTCTGAGTGTCATCTCACCCCCTGTCTGCCTGTCTCCCTTCTCCTGCAGGATGTACCCAATAAAAGAGGTTCCTGTGGAGGCAGATGCCCTGACTGACTGGCTGTATCAGAGGTTTGTGGAGAAGGAAGAGCTGCTGAACCACTTCTACGCCAAAGGTCTGTTTCTCCCTCCTTCAGTATAAACATATATGAAATATACTAGATATATACTGCAGCTGTGGCGCACATGTTTTTCAAAAGTGTAATTTATGAACACATATTTGTCCGAGCTGTACTCCTCTGAGTGGGCGTTTCCCTTAGCAACGTTTGACTGACAGTTGAGGGCCACTGTTGCTAGGAGACAGACTGTCAACTTCCGTGATACAGCACTGGCATCATATTATGCCTCCTACTTACACCATTAGGAATTTAGAAACCCTCATTTACAACATTTAGCAGGATCCATCCATTTGACACTACTTTGTACTCAACTCAGCTTGTTGTAGGTGGATAAGTGGAAGCTCTAACAGATGTAATTACACTTTTAAAGGCTTCTTTGTTTTTGTTTTCTAATCATAGGGATACTTTGCCTGTACCCTAACTAGGGCTGTACCCGAATATACGTTCGTTGGAGTACTATTCAGGTTTCAATTTCGTTATTCGTTTTTTCCCCTTTTTTTTCAAATTGAATTTATTGAAATCTCCAATATGAACGTAAGAGCTTGTGCCTCTTTGGGGGGTGCTAACACTTAACCATAAACGTTATCGTTTACTTTCTCCGTCTTTATATGTAGATATGACTTTTCTCCGTTAATCTCCGTCACGTTGTTTCCATAGCAACAACAACAACTTCCTGTCAACAGCGCGAACTCTCCTTCAAAATAAAAGCATGGCCATACAAAATAGGAAGCCAACACAATGCGATATCCTTTTCAATGTCAAAGAACACAAATTGGGTTACATTAACAAATAACTCTAAAACAACAATACTGTAGAATAACAAAATGAATGCCGTGAATACACCGAAATACACCTGTTATTGCTACCGAATATCCGGAGCCCGAAAAATGGTATTCGGGACAGCCCTAACCCTAACCTGTGGTTTTGAATGAGGGTTATTGAAAAAAATAGGATTCCCTTCATGCATGGCGAAGACATCTATCTGCAGGAAACCTGATTATTACTACCCAAAATATGTAAAACAATGTTTCTTGTATGCATGTGTTGACTGCAAATGATGAGTCAGTCAAACCTCACTGGAACAAGTAGTCGTGAAGTCTTAGTCCTCAATACCTGGCATGTTCACATCATATTGTTGAGCTAAAATAAATTAAAGGGGCCCTATTGTGATTTGTTTGGGATGTTCCGTTTCCTGTAGTGTGTTGTATACGTTTCTCTGCTTGGAAATGGTATGCAAAAAGTTCCATGATGATTTCAGTTCGACCCAAAAATCACAACATCTTGGTTTAAATCTTCTGAAAAATAAAAAGGAGCACAAAAGTGACTGGTCTGTATTTCTGTCCTCCACAGGATCATTCCCCCCTCAAGACGGACAGAAGGAGGTGGCGTCCCGGCCGATGATCCTCGACCCCGTGTGGCTGTGTGTTGTCCAGTCGATTGCGTTCGCCTCGGGCTACGCGTGGTACAGCGTCCTCCAGTACCTCTACTGCTGTTTATTTTGAGCGCGCTGATGAGGCGAGAGTCTTTATTGGACCACTGGAAGAGCCTCAGGATCAGTTGGTGTGTGGCCCAGCGTCACACTTGCCCCCTACGATGGATGAATGTACATTTACAACAGTGGAGAGACTTAATAGCAAAACAAAAAAAAACATGAGGAACACACAGAAAACAAATACAATAAGGAACTGGTCACAGGCATAGTTAACTTGCACACAAACCTAAAACCACACACTCGCTCCAACGGCCTAGCAGAATAATCTCTCGCACTTGTCACGACTCACATTTTGATGTTTACACGTCCTCATACATGTAGGCGCTCACACTGACATAACTTTGTATTGGAAGTGAACGAAAAATGAGGCTCAGGACTCCTCCGGAGGACGCTCTGGACCGCACTCTCTCTTCCCCTCTAGGCTTTAGCCGTTGTAGTTTTACAGAGTATAAAGTATGTGTGTGTGTGTGTGTGTGTGTGTGTGTGTGTGTGTGTGTGTGTGTGTGATTGGATGTATGTGACTAGAAGCATAATGTCTGCCCTTAATCTTCTTCCTGGCGAGAGTTGATGAAGCCCACTGGACCTCTCTTTCAGCCCGCTGACACCTTCCAGAGCGAGCGGCTGTGGACGCTGAGGCTGCCGCTCCTCTGGCTTCATTGCACTAAGGATCCATATACTGCCCTAACTGCTCCCTGTCCCAGGAAATGTTCCTGCGTGGTAGCTGTCAATGTTTTTAATTTTCTTTTTGTTTTCTTCCCCTAACCTGCATATCTCCAAAAAAACGACGGCCATTGTATGTAGTTGTTGATGTCTTTTTGTTGACTTTTTGTTTTCCTGTTTGTCGCCTGTCTATCGAGGCAGTATTGTGAGAAAAAGGGGGATAATGTTTACACTGGCAGCCCTGCTGAGAGCCTAAGTGGGAACGGCGGCTATGATGCGGCGCTTGTTTTAGGGATCGTTTCTGTGTCAGACGTTAAAGGGAGGAAGAGGAGACAGTGCCGTAGTGCTCATTTTATTGCAAAGCAGAAAAAAAGGTTGGCACGCAGGGCAAGAAATTGCAGTCTGATCAACTCAAAAGTAACTCCCTCTTTGTGGATTCCCTTCTGCTTTCCGACATGCATACACACACATGCACACACAGCCATGTGCAGCTACACACAGCAGAGTATCCTTGAAGGAGCATCTCAGCGAGCCAGACTGAGAAGGCAGAGACTCTTATCCCCCATTGGACTACATAGTTTTACAAATATTTAAGCCATATGCTTAGTGTTGTCGGGTGGGGAAAAGACATGGGGGAAAAATATGATTTTTATAGAATGCTACCCTAATGTTCAGCATTCTAAAATAGAGATTTTGGCTTACAGAACTATAGGTGTCATTACTGTACATTTACAGCATAACCTGCCTAAGTGAGTGTGTGTGGTTGTCTTTTCCCCCCCTCTTTTGATATATATGAATCATGTCGTGTTGCTCTGTGATGTCAGAGTGCGGCGGCGATTTCACCACGAGTGGTCGAATTAGATTTCATTTTAAATTACATGAAACTGTCGTCCTCATGTCATGGTATGTTTAAATCTTGTACATAACAAAGGTGAGGAAGAGTTTTAATTGTTGGAAATGACGGCAGCGTTTCTTTCTCTCTTTTGGTCCGTGATTATTTCAGAGAATTTTTTGTTTAAAATATCATGAATGTTTTTAAAAAAAAAAAAAGAAAGCGAGGATTTTCCCTTCACTTCTCAGTGTTAACCTCAGTGTTTTCTTTGTTTTTATTTAATTTTAAAATGTTTGACCTGGAAGTTGTTGTGTGCTTCAGACATTAGAGCTACTGTACGTCCGTGTGCTGGCTGACACAGCGTTTGCACAGTGACACATGGGCCCACTTTCAAATTTGTACCATTGTACATTTCAGGATCAGGATTTAGTGGGAAAACCTCGACTATCAAGCCTTACCTGATGTCCAGGTAGACCACAATCCCAGATAATGCTGTTTCCTCACACTCCCTTGTGACAAACATTTGTAAAAAAAAGAAGAAAAAAAGTGATGTCGAGCTATAACTTGGAGTGGAGAAGGGATCACTCTTCACTTGTGAGGGAAACTCTGAGAGGGCCTGCAATGACGCAGCTTTTCTCTCGAATGTACCTAAAGTTGATTTTATGTAATTGCTTAGCCTGCTTCGATTAGGAAAATGATGGAGGAGCAGCAATTATTGTTGTCATCAACAAATGCATAAATGGTGCATTTGAGTATTTTACTGCCCTCCCTGTTGCTAGAAACTGTGAGTGAAATGCAAAAAAAAGGGCTACTTGACCGGGTAGGTAACACGTTTAAATCAGGCTGGTGATGTGATTCATTCGTGGCCCTTTCAGATTCCCCTCCAGTGTGTGAGTGACTTGAAATGAAGCTTCGTCCTTCTTCCTTTTTTTTTTTTCTCCAGCTTTTTATTTTATTTTATTTTTGTATTATCTGACCATGTTTCCAAAGAAGGCAGGGAAATAATGTTTTTCCTTGATGTGGTTTTAGGAAATAAACACAATAGGGATTTAAACAAATTATTCTAGAGCTGTCTGTAATTTACCATTTTGTACTTCTCCTTTAATTCCTAGCTACACAGCCATTTTACAACACAAAAGACTTGTGCTGGAATAAAACATCATAAAGATCCTAACAGTGTAAGGTTTTTCTTTTGACACGTTTTATTCCATATAACATTAACAGTGTTGTATCACAGTAAATGTTAAAGTGTTATTCCTTTGCTGGTCGGTTCCTCCACAGCCACAGCTTTTCATTTACGAACACCCTGGACCTAAAGAAATCATTAGTTTGACGTTTTGGGAACTCTACTTATGTATCTTTACTGATTAAACATTTAATTATACAAATATTCCAGACATTTGCATAATGCTACAGAAAAACTAGAATTTTAAAAAATACATTTAACTACATTTGTTTGTATTTAAGAGTCTTAATATATTCCTGAAACTCAAATACAAATCCACTGAAATATGGTCAACTTTTTTAAATTAAAATGTACCATAGACAATCAATACATTTACAATGAATTCAATGTTGTATTTATTATGATCAAATCACATAATGGAAAGTTAACACTCAATGTTGATATAAGTATTGTTGGATATTTTGTCTAAAATGGTAGCTTTATATTTAACAAACGGAGTCGTAGCAATCATCCCATAACTTGAGCTCTGCAAGAAACCAATGAGCATGTTCCTTTAAAGGTGACCTATCATGCAAAATGCACTTTTGTACGTCTTTTATACATTAATATGTGTCCCCGGTGTTCCAGGGAACTCACCAAGTGTCAGAAAACACAACCCTCTCTATTTTCCTCCACACCCAAATCTCTTAAAAAGGGGCTGCAACGGATCTGATATAGACTGATCCAGATTTGAACACTTCTATGACGTCACAGAAGTGGCGCTACGGCTATTGGGCCAACTCCACCAATCACGAGAAGACAGCCACGGACATTGCCGTTCGAAAGCGCTGGAGACGCTGTAGTACATATGCCAGGCCTGTAGATGGTGCTGTTCTCACAGAATCAGCCCATGAAAAGACAGTGTTAAATTGAGCGAAATGAGGAATGGCTAAAATGCATGATCTGTTTGGTATTTTGAAAAATAAAAAGTATAAATATGCCTTATATAGGTATGGTCCTACAGTATATTATTCAAATATAGCATGATAGGTCCACTTTAATATCAAACTCTCCAGCGATTCTTCTTGTAGGAATTACAAAGGGAAACATAACTTGTCACTGATGATGCATTAAATAATCTCTAATGTCAACATGTTAAAATGTTGTCTTTCAGTTACAAGCTGAGGATGGTCTCCAGGTAACTAGAGCCTGTGTTTGCTCAGTCCTGGGCTCGTTGTTTAACTGTAGTGTCGCTCACCAGCTGTTGAAAGTCTGGTTTACATTACAGAGCTCTGATTTCAGACGTGACGCTTGGTGTCTGTGGGAACTCTCAGCGAAAGACTGCAGAGCTCTCCTGACTGTCACTGCTGCATCCACCACAACGAGACTATCAGCGTTTCCTGTAAGGACCAAGCCCACTGCACATCTGCGTGTGACTTCCTGGAGAAATGATAAATGTGGAGGTGTCAGATATTGGACCAAGTGGGCCGCTCGAACCATGAGAGAAATAAAACGGTTTTAATGAAGCAGCATTCAGTAAAGGGAGTGAAAAATACATTATTGACAGCAGTTTAAGTAACAAAAGTGAAGTCCTTCTTTGTACTGTCATTGAGTAATACACCATATAGTAGTATTTGTCATCACCTGCATTAATATGTGAGGAGCGTTTTTGTTGTTGTAGATGTGGAGTTTTTTCATGCTTTGTGTTCACTATAATTCATTTGTGTTCACTATAAATGTAGTTAAAGCTAGATAGGGCACATGTTCAAAGGGCCATATAATGCACATTTTCAGGTTAATTATTGTATTGTGTGCCTCTACTGTATCTGTGACATGTTTCCATTCTGTAATGTTCAAAAAGGTGTTTATTTGTTCGTACTGATGCAGCACCTTATTTCACCCTCTGTCTGAAACCAGAGCCCAGTCTGCTCTGATTGGTTAGCTTGCACACTCTGTTGTGATTGGTCAACCGTTTAGAGATGTCCCCAATCAACTATCACGTACAATGTGTGGTAGCGCTAGCCAATAGAAGCGTGAGTGTTACATAGAGATGTCAATATGTTACGGAAGCAAACCAAGGAGTCCAATGGAGGCGTTTCCAACTCCCTCTGGAGGGAACTTTGGGACTTTGAGGGTCTGCACTCTGCAGGAAGGCCTCACGCTCCGGGCAGCCAATGGCAGCTGAGGGTGAAAAACAGCAGGAAGTGATCTGGAAAATGGGATTACATTTAATTTGCACAAAGCTTCACCTACCAAAGGGCCAACAGTCAGGATCCACGGTGGCTGTTGCACAGCGTGGTGCACAGATCCAGAAGCAGTATCACCATGCACTGAGGCTCCTCAGTACAGCTCCTCCTGAGGTCACCCACATTACACAGACACATTAGTCTCCAGAGGGACTTTTGTGCCCGCTGCAGAGGCTCCAATGTTCCTGCACGGACACCTGCAATGAACTATTTCACGGGCAGCGCTCTCCAAGGTCTTCAGTGTCACGCTTTGAGGCCTGCTTCCTCGTGAAAGCAGTGGTGAATGGTGGAGGCAGCGTCCCTCGAGTCAGCGAGCACTAAAACATCAAGCTGTGGAGAGAAGGAGCTGAATGTCACTGCAGCAGCCGCCGGTGTGTCTCCTGATGACAGGATGACGGAGGGAAGGACCCTCAGTGTCGTTAGGATCAAATGCTCCTCATGCAAATACATATTGTGTCAACAATTCCCATATTATTGTGTGTCCCAGGAGAGCAACAGTGAATTATGATGTAAAGGGAAACTTTAATATGAATGCAGGAAAGTATATTATTGAGATGCAAAACATACAAATAAGTATATTTGTCCCAAATGGGGTCACGCTGATAAATTCAGTTTCGTTCTATGAGTTTTCTGCCTCCACCCCATTACAATGGAGGTGAACAGAATTTGGTGTGTGGTGCTCAAAGCATTGCATTTTTACCAGAATCAAAGTCAGTCTGGAATATGGAAAAACTGCTAGCCTCATTTTCATGAAACTTGGTGGAATGGTAAAGCATAGGCCAAGGAAGAACCCATTACATTTGTCAGCAGATCTGAATCATAGGGCAGTATTGGTGCAGCCCCCCTTGGTGCACTTGCGATGGACTGCCATCGGGTGGCTTTAAGATGAAGAAACGCAAAGCATTGCCATGTACAGGCTACCCTTATTTTTTGTGTAGGAAAACTTTCAGCTTGCCTTTTCTGAAAATGCCAACCTTTCCTTTGATATAACTATTATTACCTTAATTCAGTATCACAAAAGTGCTGTCCTAACATACAGACCTGAGGCATACTAAAAGGGAGTCTTTGAATGTGTCCTTGAACACAACACAAATAAGAACCTGGCTGGATTAATATATTGGCATTCTCTGGTTCTGGATAGAAAAGAAAGCATTCTTTGGTAATTAAAAAACAAATGCCATCTTTAGGTTTCTTATCTTGCGTTGTGAAGCCTTTTTGACTTAAACTGCATCCAAAAGAGAAAAGGAGTCAGAGATGGCATGAGAACCATAAGCCTCCTGTATCCCCTCACACAGCATCACAGTGACCCCAGCGGGGGTGAGGAGGTGACCCAGTGATGTAGCTGTCTGTCGCTCCCTCTCAACTCCTGGCCTTTGAGAGTGGCCGCCCTCAGGCACCTGACTGTCTCTGTTGTTTTTAGCTGTCAGTTTTCCGCTCTACCTCCCCCCCCCTCCTCCCTCCGACTGTTCCTGGCTGATGTCCAAACTCCTCCAGCTCTTTGTAGGAGTGACCTTTGCAGAGGCAGGCCGACAGACAGCCCGGCTCTGCTCTCTGGGTGGTGTCAGTGTGTGAGTGGTGTCAGTGTGTGGTACTGGCAGCAGAGAGCAGGAAGAGGCTGAGAGGATCATTTGAACACAACTGTTACTGAGGCTTCCCCGCTGAGGGAGATTTTACTGACGGAAAAACTGTGTTTATTTCAGGCACCAATCAGACAACAAAGACCGCCTGTAATGAAAGATAAACTTGTATCTTTCATATGTAGGATTAAAGCATCTATAATTGAAGCATGCCAAAACTAAATGAAATGCTGCTTTTTAATTATGTGTCAGGGAATCAGAAATGTAATACAAATGTGGACGATATTCTAGGCCTACAGCCAAAACCAGCTGGATTTAACTTGATCTCAGCGTGTATAACTAAATATGATCCTTATGTATTTGGAACCTAGAAATATATTTGATTAACTGTCATCCTTGTGTAACCACGAAAAGTCCAATACCTCAGAGATAAACACTGCAAAGAACAGACAAAGTTATGAATGAATGCCTGGGTGTAAACAAAACTTCTGTAATCTGTCAAAAGACATATTTTGTCTAAATAGACCGCATAAGGAAAATAAACATAATAGTTTAATTGGGTAGTGGTGTGGAACTAACAATTATTATCAAAATCAAATGAACTGTCATTTTTTGTATAACCCTTCTTTGTAGAATTGTCAACAATGTGCAAATACAAGGTTATATTTTTGAATTGCTTTTAAAAATGTGACACTCAATCTATAAAAAACAATAATCATTGGTATAGACATCTGTTAATATTAGTATAACATACATAGGAACATCTTTGATCTGACTGTGAGTTTTTGGTGCCACCCTGCGGAAAGTTGAACATCTCATTTACCCGCTCTACTCTCGCGGGTTTCAGGCGCTTAGCAGCCTCACAACTTGTATCTGCCTTTTGACCAATCAACTGTCACTGTGCGGAGAGAGCAGACCAATCACGATCGAGTATTTGGGCACCGATTTAAACGGCGAGCAAACGCTTCCTGTTTTGTTGACTGCAATACACACGAGTGAAGGAGCAAAAGCCAAACATTTGCTATATTTAATCATCGTTATCGGGAAAAATACATCACCAACACATGAGTAAAGTCGAAGACTATTTCTAAAGTCGCTGGTTAAACTTTATGTTTACAGCCGAGTATATCCTAACGTTATTGAAAAGTCCGGTAGCTTTTCAACGTTAGATTCGGTTGAAAACGTTAAGATGCCGTCCCGTGTTGAAGACTACGAGTTGCTGTTCACCATAGGAACGGGTTCCTATGGAAAATGCCAGAAAATAAGAAGGAAATCTGATGGGAAAGTGAGTAATCTACAAATGTTTTCTTCACTCCCCTCTTGAAACGTAACTCAGGTAGTTTATCATTAACCTGAACGGAAGTCTGTGTTCAGCCATGACACCGTTTATTAGTTCATTTCAAACCTTTATTTATCCAGGTGTATCCCTTGAGATCATTGATCTCTTTTTCAAGGGAGACAGTCTGCTCAATTATTGTGTGCTGATTTATAAAACCACATCGTAAATGTATTGCAAATGACGTGATGTATTTACCAAAACAAACAAAGTAAACTCTGGAGAAAGGTCAAACCTGTTTGTCAGCAGGAATGGCAGGAACATGCACAGATGTAGTTAATTTAATTAATTAAAAACACTATGGCGGATGCTTCCCAATCAGGAGGTTAAATAATCATCTGGCCATGACTCCATGGATGTTTAATTGAACATTTAAATGTAAAACGTCCATTTACAGCTTGAAATTATATTTTAATATAACACCTTGGGAAATGGAGAACCTAACATTCCAGAAGTAGCTGCTGAAAGGGCAGCATTGGATTAAAGTAAAACATTTCTAAAGTAACTTTTGAAAACGCAAACCAAACATACTGCTTAAAATGGATAAACTAGTAAACCATAAAACTAAATTCGGTATTCTCAGTGGTTTTGCTGCTACACTTTTTTTGTTTTAATTGACCTGTAATCTATTATCGGTGACCTTTTTAGATATGTGTTGTTATACCACTGACTTTCTGACAATGTATAATAAAGGGATTTAGTTATTCACATTTTTTTAGTTCTACGAGGATGAAATAATCAAGTTTTTTATTTGTGTAGATCCTTGTGTGGAAGGAGCTGGACTATGGCACCATGGGAGAGAGTGAAAAGCAGATGCTGGTGTCAGAGGTGAACCTCCTGAGGGAGCTCAAGCACCCAAACATCGTGAAGTACTATGACCGCATCATAGACCGGATTAATGCCAAGCTGTACATTGTCATGGAGCACTGTGAGGGTGGGGACCTGTCCAGCCTCATCGCCCAATGCATCAAAGTAGGGTGGGTTATACTTTTGTTAATTATAAAATGTTTATTTTTCTTTCCCTCCACTGTACATCTGCTTCCTGACAATATACAGGGGTAACAAAGTGTGTTTTACCATTCCAGTCGTTATTTGGAGGAGCAGTTTGTCCTGCGAGTCATGGCACAGCTCATGTTGGCCCTGAAGGAGTGCCACAGACGCAGTGACGGCAGGGCAACAGTCCTTCATCGAGACCTGAAACCAGCCAACATCTTCCTCGACATCAAACAGAATGTGAAGCTCGGAGACTTTGGCCTCGCGAGGATCCTGAACCATGACACCAGTTTTGCAAAGACATTTGTCGGCACACCTTACTACATGTCTCCAGTGAGTTGTTTGAATCTGCTGTGTCTTACCAAATTACCCTTTTTCATTTAAAGAAATATATTGTTAACATTATAACTCGTTGTCGTCTGATCTGCCACCATTTGTCCAAACATTTTCTTCCAGGAACAAATAGACCGGATGTCATACAATGAGAAGTCAGATATATGGTCCCTGGGGTGTTTGCTGTATGAACTCTGTGCATTGTCGTAAGTGTCTTTTTACTCTTCTGCTTGAGCTAATTTCCCAGCAGGTGATTTGTTTACTGTGACTCTGACATTTCTCCTGGCTTCCTTTTGTTTAGCCCTCCATTTACTGCTTACCGTCAAAAAGAACTTGCAGTAAAGATCAGGGAGGGGAAGTTCAGAAGAATCCCGTACCGGTACTCTGAGGAACTCAACAACTTACTGTGCAAAATGCTCAACCTGAAGGTTAGAAATCATTTTGACAGAGAATTTACTTGTGCTACCAGCTAGTCGGGTTGTGTTGTCATGAAGGTAGGATTCAGTAATAATGTTTGTTTATGGTTAGGACTATCTGAGGCCCTCTGTGGAGTCTATTCTCCAGAGCAGCCTGTTGGCCGAGGCGGTTGCTGAGGAGCTGAGGAGGGCACAGGCTCGACTCCAAAGGAGGGCGGCAGACTCCGACGGTCCTCCTAACAAAGCGGCTGACCTGACACCCGCCCCCGCCGCAGAGATCAGACTCCGGGAGCAAGCGCTACGCGACCGAGAAAAGGCACTGAAGGAACGTGAGGAGAGGCTGGAGCGTAAGATTATTTTCTACTCTTCTTTGATCCATGCCAGCCCAGTATGACCCCTGCTGGCCTGCATTTTCTTTTGTGATTTTGTTCCTCTACATTATTGTTTAGGTGTAAATAGTATTGCACTGATATATTTCAATTCATATACTGTATTCCTCTCAAGTTTGTGCAAATATGTAATGGTGTCCTATGTCCCTTCATGCAGAAAGAGAGCAGGAGCTTTGTGTCCGTGAGCGACTGTCGAATGAGAAACTCGCAAGGTACACTTGTTTGTTTTTTAGGAGTCTAGAAATAAAACAATTAATACATCATTTACTTTATTTTGCTTACCCTACATTGTCATTCTTAACACTTGATTGTTGCTAACTCTTTATTCTGATCTACGGTTACAGAGCAGAGAGTTTACTGAAGAATTGCAACCACCTGCAGCAGCAGCAGCAGCAGAGGGAGGGCAAAGACATAGGTATGGGGATAAGGCAGATACCTCTGCATGACCTGAACCAAGACAACTAGTGAACAATGTTTTAATGGGTTCATGCTTCTGTTTGGGCTGTGAATGACTGAAATCCTATTTATTACTTATTTATTCATGTAAACATTGTTTTTATACACAAATAAAGAATTATTACTCACCCTAACTATGTGAAATCTAGCTGTGATGTTGGATTGCAAATTTTTTTAGGAGGGCTGCTTGATCAAAGTTAATCAGAACCTCCTTACTGTTTGGTCCTAGATTTGGAGAACCTCTCTCCGGGCACAAAGAAAGTCCACTTTGCTGGTGAAAGCAAAGAGAACCAGCGGCCCGATGGGCATCCGAGCGGGACGTCCCAGGAGATGATTTTGAGGAGGCTGCATGCGGCCAACCTGCGCGCTCAGACACTGAATGAAGTGGAGAAGACATGTCAGTTCAAGAGCAGGCAGATACTTGGCATCCGCTGATCTCAAAGATACCCCTGTCTGACATGTGACTGATTTGTTAAAGCCTCTGAAGGCTAGTCGTTGTAACTGGATGTAAATTAAGCTGTATTTATTTGATGATTCAGTAGTGAAGCAAACGGATTGAATCCTCTTTATTTTCATGTGTATGTTAATGTCAATAATTTCATTAAGTTTGATGTGTGGATGTACTCATTTTAAAGATGGTTTATTGTAAATGTACTGTATATTCTGTTGAATATAAGTTTCTCTTACAAACTGCTTAGAAATGGGCATAAACAGGGCAAATTGTATCTACAACCAAATGTTAAAACTTATTTTTAGACAAGTTATAATAGTATATGAAGAGCAACCTTTGTGAACATTTGAACTATGCAAATTGACTGATTGTGAATTTAAGCTTTTACATTACCAGATTAAAAACTACTAATTGTAGTTTTAAATTATTACGACACAATAGGTACATTACCCGTCCTTAAAGACATTCTCAGTTCCTAAGATGCTTAGTTTGTCGTAGTAAAATACATAAAAATACATGTTTTATAGATGTGTCAAACAAATCACTCAAGCTAGTTACTTGTTCATTTACATACCAATGATATGACAATGATTGCTTCATCAAGACAGATAACTCCCACAAGGGGTCATCAGTTAGCCACTGTGTTGATGGGCTGGCGTCAGTAATTACAGGAAACTCAACAATAAGCCTTCACACCTGAAAGTCGTTTGTTTCTTGATTAATAGCAGATTAGAGGCGTTTAATTAAAAGGGACATTTGTTATATACTTTGATTTATACAATAACAGATCACGAGGCTACAGTTGATTACATTAAAAGACAACAACTATAAGGTTTCCAACTGTGAAAACATAGGTATTATATTGAATGTTAATTGTCTATGGGGTTGGGTTAAATTTTATTACAGAAAAAAAAAAAAGTTTTTAAATGGTGCAGGTAGGGGAACATACCCATTCAATTATTAACAGTAAAACAATTATAAAGGGTTTATTAAAGGCAGAACAAAGAAATACATATTTGTTAAACCAATAATTGACACATTTCTGTATTTGAAAAGGCTACTATTTTTTTTTAATATGACTTTATAAGCCAACAGCATCTAAACGTATTCATCACGCAAAATGTAAAAAGGATCCTACTCTTGTTTACGTACTACAATACGAAACTCTGAAACTGTAGAATGACTGAAATTAATTAAATTAAAACATGCAAAAAATCACTATATATAACTAAAAAAGGATATGACCAATGAAGGTCTTTGACCTAACAATTGCTTTGTCATTCTTTTTAAAGGATTTATTTATGTTAAGGATACTTTATGTTTTATTCTGTTTTATACTTTTTTAAAGAATTTTTTTTTTTATTTGTCTGTGTAAGTGTTTTTTTGTCTCATGCGCGGTCTTGAATCAGGATGAAAATTATGGAGTGTAAATTCATTTTGTGAAGTTATCGCGAGAGTACGTTTGTGGTTAGCGTTCGTAGCAACGGCTGTTGTCTGGCTTGCTTACTCCGCCCACTTGCGAGAGTTGCGAAATTTGACCAATCAGATTCGAGCATGTGTCGTCTCTACCAATAGGAATTGCCCTGGGCGTGCCCAACTGTGCCGTGGTCCGTGTGGAAAGTTTACCGGCTCGGGTGCAAAGTTTTAGCCGTCTGCAAACGGGAGCTCGTCGGCAAACGTTTCTAGAATATGCTGGTGTCGACCACGGTCTACTCTCAGGGTTACTAGACTTCGTTGAATTAATGTGTGCCCGTGGTTGTTCTTATATATACCCTGGTGATGCTGCCGTCGCTGGATAACAGCAGTGTGTGAAGACGCTGTTAGCATCGATCGTATTGTCTCAGGGAGCAAGCTAGCTTACCGTAAATTGTTAGCTTGTGTTGAACGCTAGCTAGCTGAAAACACTGGGAAACCTTTTTTTTTTTTTTTGACAAAGGACTGCTAGTTAGGGAAGATGGCCTGCGAGCCTAATCGTGTCCGGCTGCTATGCATGCTTTCATTGACTTTTGTGTTTTTCATCGTGGAGGTGGTGGTCAGCCGGATGACCTCCTCTCTGTCGATGCTCTCGGACTCCTTTCATATGCTATCGGACGTCATTGCGCTGATAGTGGCTCTGGTGGCGGTGAGATTCGCCGAAAAAACCCATTCGACCGACAAAAACACCTTCGGGTGGATCCGGGCGGAGGTGATGGGGGCTCTGGTCAACGCCATCTTCCTCACGGCGCTGTGCTTCACCATCGTCCTGGAGGCTGTGGAGCGCTTCACCGAGCCGCATGCCATCGAGAGCCCCTTGGTGGTCGCCGGGGTCGGTGCCGGGGGGCTGCTGATCAACCTGCTCGGCCTCTGCTTGTTCCACGGACACGCAGGTAGCGGACACGGACACTCCCATGGAGGCCACTCTCATGGAAATAAGAACAAGAGGGGTAAAAACAGCCAGTGCGAAAATTCTGGGAATGGGTCTTCAGGAGAGGAGACTAACAACTTGGTGGGAAATCACAATAGCCAAGGGGACGTGAGACCTCAAAATGGTGAGTATAAACTGTTAAAGCTGTATTCATTGTGTTTTTAGATTTGTTTTTGTTGCATTATTTGTCTTACATGTGATAAATTGTGCAATGTCACAGAGTGCATGTCAGCATAAAAATTCCTAACCGTGTGAGTCCAGCCTCATTGTGTGTGCCAGACTTTGTCTCCATTATTAGCAGATTGCACAACAGTACAAACATATATCTCCAGTGTTCCCCGGGGACAGCCTTTCTGAGTGACTAATCCTCATTGTTTCATCTATAGCCGTAGCATTGAGAAAAATGTGTTTGTAATCAGATATGTATTGGAGGGTCATTTAATCCATGGAAATGTGGCCAGCTTCAGTGACATAAACAGGCAAAGCATCAGGTTTCAGGCTTTGTTTGAATACATAGACATTTCTAGAAACTGCTATCAGATTCAACCAAGTAACTTCCGGTTTTTTAACACGTTTTAACTTGTATTATGACATATTTCCAAATTCCTTCAGCTCTCATGCATTATTCTTACCTCCCGCAATTTCTCATAAACAGCAAGTGGAGTCATTCCATTGTGATGAGGCTACAAGAATATATTTTAAACCCCTCATCATTTTGTCAGCTAAGAGGTTTGTGTCTGCGTGTTGACAATAAAGGAACAGACAGCAATTTGAGTTTGCGGCTGTGCTTCCTCCTCGTTCACCGAAGGGTTAAACCCATACTGAAGGACATTTCTCCCCCCACACTGTTTGGCCCTGCCAGTTTCAATAATACCCCCCACCCCCTCCATACACTGATGGCTGTTACTGGGTCATACATCTGTGTAACTATGGAGCCGACTGCCCGAGCAACACCATTAGCTGTTGATAAATGACCGGGCAGTGTCCTGGGATGGAAGAGAGCAGCCATTACTCAGGTGCAATTCCCTCCGAGCTGTATACGCTACCACCAGCCTGCAATGACTAATTACATTTGCTTGATGTGAGTGTATCTCGCATGCTGGGAGTTTTCTTACATATAATCCAGCATGGCGTGATTCTCATGTTTGTGGACCTGAGCAGTTATAGCACCAGCTCAGTGACCTGTTGTCTTCCACAATGAAAGCTTGAGCAGGGGGAAAACACTAACATGTCAAATTATCAGACAGAATGTCTTAGAAAATGGCCCTGGGTCCTCCTCCTCCTGACTTTGAATTGAGCAGCTCCAACACGTGTCAACAGATAACAGTGCAGGCTGACATCTTGCTGCTTTGATTCAAGTCTCAAATGGGTTTGTGCTTTGCCCCAAATGACATAACTGAGCAATTGAGTAACTGGCTGCCACTGATAGCATCTTCTTGGAATCCCCATATTGCTGGCTAATTTGTTACAGCTTTGTTTTGTCAACAGAATTATCTTTTTGTTGTTTGTCCTGTTTCTTACAGTCAAAATTATATTTTTGTTACAACTTCTTCATTTTTGATATTGTATTAGTATATCAGTGTCGTAGTCCAGGTAATTATTAAAAGTTAACTTCAAGTTCCAGTAAACTAAACTAACCATTGTTTTTTTTATCTTTAGAAATCAGCTGTAAAGACAGCACAGATGTGCAGATGAATGGCAATCCTCACTTTGAGGACATGGACCATGATCTAGATACGTCGCAGCTCAACATGCGTGGGGTCTTCCTGCACGTGTTGGGTGACGCCCTCGGCTCCGTCATTGTGGTGGTCACTGCTATAATATTCACCTTCGTGTGGCAGCCCTGTATAGAAGGCGAGACTTGTATGAACCCCTGTATCAACAGCCACTCCACGGACCACCAGCACGTCAACCACACGCTGGTCGACCTGGTGGAGGGTCCCACTATGTTGGCCATGAAGTTTGCCGGTCCCTGCTGGGTCCTCTACCTGGATCCCACCCTCTGCATCATCATGGTGTGCATCCTGCTGTATACTACCTACCCACTGCTCAAAGAGTCTGCCCTCATTCTGCTTCAGACCGTGCCCAAGCAGATCAACATGCACCGGCTCAATGAGCGGCTGCTGACTCTGGAGGGCGTCCTGGCCATCCACGAGCTGCACATCTGGCAGCTGGCCGGCAGCCGCATCATCGCCACAGCGCACATCAAGTGCCATGACCCCACTTCCTACATGGAGGTGGCCAAGCGCATCAAGGACTTCTTCCACAACGAGGGAATCCACGCCACCACCATCCAGCCCGAGTTTGTCACGTTCAGCTCGGAGTCTCGAGACTCCCTCTGTGAGCTCTCCTGTCGGACTCAGTGCGCCCCCAAGCTGTGCTGCGGCTCTGCTGACAAAAAAGATATGAAGGCCATCGGCGACGGAAAGGCTGCTGCCGCCTCTGCCCTGGAGGTGATCAGCGAGACCCTCGAGCAGGCTGCAGGCGATCAGGTGCTCCCCCTGTCCGACGCCGAGATTACCGTCACCAGAGAGGTGGAGTCATCTCTGTGAGATGGAGGGGGATAGAGAGAAGCAGAGGAGAAGCTGGTAAACCACCACCCTGAAATCATCATGTACGCTGTTATCTTTTTGACCCGTGTCCCTGAAATGAAATCCTTTCCTTTCTCTTTTATTCCCTGTCATTACCCTCTGTTACGGCGGGAAAACCCTCCTCTCATCCCTCTGCTGTGGTCGTGCATTTGAGCCGTTTCCTTTCATCTCTCCCCTCTCTGAAAAACCTACTTCCACCCCCTCCCTCCCAGCCTCTCCTCTGCCACTCGGCCGCTCTCTCGTTGCCCTGGCAGTATGGTGGCGATGCATGTTGGGGTTCACTGACCTTATCTCCTCCAGTACGGGAGCGAGGCCTGCATGAGTGTCCCTCATTAGCACCGTGTTGTGATGCGTCATCTCGTCCTATGGTGTTTCTGTGCCAAAGCTTCTCACTGCAGGACTGAAGGGATCTGAGAGACGTCCTCTCGTCTAAAGGACACAAACAACACATGCAAGTCGGAGCACATATCACTAGGTTATGTTATTTAGCCTTTGGACCTGTTTGCAAAGAGTCTACCTATTTTATTTTTCTTTTTTTTTGCGTAGACTTCGAGCAGATCTATTTTCTTACTCTCTGGCCCCACATGGAAGAGTATTGTATTGCATAATAATTTAAGTATTTTAAGTTATTAGAAATGATCTATTTCTCTCTGTAGATGCTGTTTGTAATATTTAGTTTGGATGATAGAATGATTTGCAATTTCTGTCTTTACTTTTTTGACAGACCATCTATGCTGTAGTCAGTTTTTCAAATGTGACGTTTTATAATAATTTGTTGTTTTCTCTGGCCTTGACTCAGTTTTACTCGCGGTCATCATTTGGATACAGAAGCCGTATCATCACCTCTCTCACATTGCCTTTTTAAATACAAAAAACTGCTGTGGGAAAAGCACTAAGTATGGTAGACGCAGTGTAACTGAACCTCTTACATTGGCACAGTCACCTAATTAAATGTTCATTCCAAAATTAGATGCCTTGCGAGTCAGTGGGTTGTGTCTGTCGTGAAGAAATAAGCACTGTATGCCATTAATAAACACCCTCCTCTGTATCAGTCTTTATTGGAAAGCTTTCCGATGATGGCTGTTGATTTTCATTTTAAAATCCTCATGAATGTGTTCGCCACCATGGCACAATCCGCGCTGATGCTGAGGGAGCTTTTATATTTCCAGGACGTTCTGCTGTGTTTGCATGACCAAACTGAGACCTGGTGTTCGACCTTCAGGAGCTCCACAAAGAGCTCCACAGAGAGCTCCAGTTGCTGCTTACCAGTACCTGCTGGTATCCCCAACATGACTCATAACGTGTAGGAAGTGACTCATCTTAAAGCTTGTCTGTCCTCTGCTTTGGATGGCTGAGCAGGCTGTTTTTGCTGAGTTAAAAGTCCATATGGTGGCCTTTGAATACCCACTCATCACCATATATATCATTTGAAAGGTGTTTCAGATCTCCACTCCTGAGTAAATGTGTATGCAATATAGAAATATGTGCTGGGAAATGTATTTTGACGCGTTCCTTCATTTGTAATGTTCGGTCACTTTTATTCTGTGTCTTTTCAAACTTGAGCTCTATGTGCAAATTGAAAACAAGTGTTTTTTTAATTTTAGATATGACACGTCAACTGATGTGTTTTTGATATTCTATATATCTACAGTACCTGTCAAATGTTTCATTGTGAAATAAAAAAAAATATGGCTGTTTGGTACAGTTGATAAACTAACATTTGTGGTTTGCCTTATTTTTCACGCTAACATTTATGGTCATATTTATTGAATATCCTTTAAAGAAACAACGTCAAAGGAACAAAAACATTTTCATAGTCCAGTTTTGGACACTTACTAAGAACTATACTTTTTTACAATGTTATGCTACTTTGGTTATGATTATATTTTGTATTACTACAAAATATTTTCAGATAAACGTGGTGGAATCAAACATTTCAGTACCAAAAGTTTAGTTTTATAATAGGTTATAATGGGTCTAAAGATGACCAGCTATATAAAAGTTACACATGCATTAATTCATCAATCATTCTAATTCATTGATATGACAAACTATACTGTCGTGGCTGCAGTCTATTTGGTACGGTTTATTGTTAAGAGTATTAACGTTTATCTCCCATTCCTTATTCACACTCGAAAACTAGTTTCACAATAATACCGTGCATGTTATTGCCGTATTAATATACCATTTAAATACAAAGGTACTGTTTGATGCCATTTTGTGAATTTTGAGGCAACAATGAGGAACTGATACTTTGATCTGAGATTAGCATTTGTGTAAAGTCTGAATGAATTGAAGCCACTCTTTCTAATGGTGCTGATCCAAACGTTGGATCAGTTTTGCAATGCAAAACCTGAATTTGAATTTTTGTGGAAAAGAGGGTTGTGGAAATTCTTCATGAAGTGTTTTTGCCAAAATGCACAGGTTTGGAGCTTAACCAATGACCAAATGGATATATTATATTTTGATGATTCTACTGAGTTGTGAAATATTTTTCCAACAGATGTATTGATAATTTTGCTGTTGTTAAACGCGGCCCCCATTAACTTAAACTTAACAAGAACTGTTACTTATATTTGATACTTGCTTTACTGTGGAGGCATGCAAAAAGATAATATTAAATGGGTTGAGAAATGAATGTACAAATGTTAATGTAACAAACTAAAAGGGCAACATTGTCACCAGAGACTTCTGCCATATTTGCAGTGGGAGTCTCTAACCACATGAACACACAGATTACATGTAAATCTACACTCGGGTTGAACTGTGAGGCCAACAGGATGTTTGTGGCTTGTGTCTTCTGTCCAGCTACAAAACCTCAGACTATCTAAACAGTAATAATGGTTACAAGTTAAAAGTGAGTAATGGAGTGTCATGCTCATGTCCATAATTACCGTATTTCACGGCTCTTCTGTGCGGTGTAAAGAAACAGACATTGAACTATGTGTGTGAGTGTCAGAGGGGAGTCTGAGGTGGCTCACGGAGCAGCATCCACCCGCCTGACGGGACTTATGTAAGAGGTCCGGGGGGAATACCAATGGCAACAAGCACGGGGCTTTACCCAGCATTCCTCAGTGCTGCCGGGCTGCTCTCTCCACCCTCGCTGTCCCTTTTCATGCAGACAGAGGGAGGCTCATGTGCATGGGGCAGCTCTCTTTTTGTGCTCTATGTTAGGGTCAGGTGTTCTTTGCACCTTTGCTGCAGCCCCATTGTATGCAAACAGTGAAGTGGGGCTGTATGCAACCACTGCTGACCCCGGGGTGTTTGTTTCTGACCCCTTGTCACCTGGAAACAATATTTAAATGAGGTACATTTCCCACACCGTGATTCAGTTTCTATTTACACAATTAGTAAATGCTTAATTTAAGAGGTAATAGACAACTTTTCAACTCTTGAGAATGGTGAGGTAATGACACACTGCATTTGTTTTTCACAGTGACCTTGGTTGTCTGCCATTTCTGGTACTCTTTGGTATCTGAGGATAGCTAACGATAGCTAACAGGGAAACAAATTTGATATCCTTTTTCTGTTTTGGTTTTAAAATGAATGATACCCGTCCTTGTTCCTTAAATGGAGCCTTCATTTTGTCGTTAGATTGTAGGCTACTCAAAGCAAAAGCAAGGCTTGTAGGAAAAAAATTCAAAATGCAGAAAGAGTCATTATTCCTAGCAATTACATTTTGAAATCAACATCCATTTCTCACTGATAAGTTGAAGAAATGAACATGTGTGTTGCTGTTTTAATGAGTGAACTTTAGAAGTGCCTTTTCCCAATGATTCTGTTACCTTCCCACTGCACCATGCTAGCTGTTGCCTAGTCTTTGTGATATGCTAAGCTAACTTTCTCATTCTCTTTGTAGTCTTATATTACATGTATAATGACATATAAGTGGTATATATTTGTGCATAATATAGCGCCGCCATAAAGCAAATAAGCATATTTCCCACAATACAACTCTCCTATCTGGATGAACTTATTGAACTAAACTAAAAAAGTGCGTGTGTGAGAGAGAGAGAGAGAGAGAGAGAGAGAGAGAGAGAGAGAGAGAGACGTACGACCGAACGGACCGAA
>NW_011366010.1:10599-23075 GCF_000735185.1 Notothenia coriiceps | reverse complement strand
ACACACGCAAGCACACACACACACACGAGAGTGTGGTCACACCAGGCCATCTGTCGCCCAGGCTTTGTCCCTGGGATTTCCAGCAGGGTGAGCTGGACAGGAGGCTGAGTTCAGGGGGGAGAGATTGGGGGGGTGGACACTGGACTTGGGGGTGAGAGGTCACTCTGCTGCTAAATGGATTCACCTTTGCCAACACAGCGTTTGTACACACAATACCCCAATAGAGGCGTCCTATTGATACGTGACGATTAGCTCGTATGCGACCATCGCCAAACTAACCATCGATTTTTCTGGGAAAAAAAGTCATCAAGCAATATTTGAAATAAACTCCAGAGGGCCGTGAGATTTAACAACGCAGTGATGTCTCGTCACTAAAATTAGCTACTGGTATCAGTATGAAATAGAAAGTTATTTTTGAAAAGTCCCAGTGTGTCTTCTGTCCTGTAAAAGGGAAACTGATATTGAAAGTGAATGTAGCCGCAAAAAGTGACCTCTGAGATATGTTTAAGAGAGAATATCATAGTACTTTTATATAAACCGGCTGCGATTTTACTGCTACTTAGGGTCAATTCACTGATGACTACTCCTAAAACATTTCTTCTCCGAAGTGCGTGATACAAATTAAAATGTACATCCAACTTTTTTTCATGTAAAGCCAGTCAGCAGCCATTGCAGTAAAATATGTTTTTTCACTCTCAATTTCGACAATTTGCCTAATTTGGTAAACATAGCATTTCTTATCCAGCCTTTCCAAAACAAAACATGCAAAATACACATTAAGATGTTTGTTTGACTCACATTGTTTATTTGTGACTGTCGATTGATTTCTCCTTAATTCTAATACAAAAAAGTAATGTTTTAATGTATCAACTGGGGAAGTGTCCTGCTGAATTGTACTGGTTGAGATATTTTCCCTATGTAGTGTTAAAACACCACCAGCTGAAATATGTCTTACTTTGGATTTCACTTCTTATATTTTGCCATTTTGCCAGTCAGATTCTCATGTGGCAGAATGCTTTGTGGTCCGACCAAATACTGATTTCTCCATTTACAGGTTTTCTGTAAAACGGAAATACTGAACTGAAACCAGTAAAGTGAATGTTCAATATCCTGCCTTTGTATGCGTCAGTCAGTGTGTAGGCTGTGAAGATAATCTGATGACTCAGATGACTTTAAAGAATTCAAATGAGGATGAAGCTTAAAGCTTGTTTCACTTCCTTCGCGCTGCACTTTCTCAACAGCACTTGTATTTCCTTATATTAAATGTGGGGCTTTTATTATCAGTCCCATGTAACCACACTGAAACATACCATACCAATTGTGCCTGTGTGTTTTCTTACATTTTCCATCAATAATATTTTAGCAATGCGAGCAGTGTGGCTCTATTCATGGCAATGTCAGTCTTAGTCAGGCCACCACTTTGTTGTAGACTGAAACATCTCATCTATTAAAAACGTCATGTTTTGAGACGCTTGATAGCTGAGTTGGTGGCCCATGTTCTGTAATCTGGTTTGGGACATTTTGCTGCATGTCATCCATCTGTCTCCCCTTCTCATCACTGTCACTTCAATAAAGGCATGGATGGATGATCCTTGGTACAAACATTCACAAACCCCTCGGGATGAATTTTGACAACTTTGGTAATCCTCTGACTTTCCATCTAGAGTTATCATCAGGTTAAAAAGTGTCCAATAATCAGTTTGGAGACTAAATACCTGACAGACAATCTCAGCACTGGCACATATTGCTATGCTAACACACTAAACTCCCCACTCCTGAGGATATTTCTTTGCCAAACACACACAAGCATGCAAGGGAAATCCAGGGCAGTGTGGTAGATGAGCACACAGTTAAATACACTGAGATCCAAACTTGGCATGAGGTTGAAAAAAAAAGAGAGAATCTCCCTGGGCTTTGCTACAGGATAGCCCTCTCCCACAATCAGAAATGTTAATCTGACCACATGGCAGGTTTGCTCCTACAAAGGACCGTCGCTTTCCAAGAAAGATTAGGAGCGCAGGAATGTTAACTCTCTGGTGGTGATGATGATGATGATGATGATGATCAGCGATGGAGGAAGCCCTCAAATCCTCTGTGTAACTAAAATAGAAGCACCAACTCCCAACTTTAATACTACAGTAAAACTACTGAAAGCTTTATTTTCCCCCAACCTCTATGAGAGTACTCAACAAGTTTATATTAATCCTTATTTAGTATTTGTATAATGTATTATGGTTTCAATGGTTCTGAAATCATTTAATCTCACAAGGCATGGGCAATGTTTTTACATTTGATTTAAATTGCTGTGTCCTGAGTGTATAACTGTACTGTCTGAATGGCTTTGTATTGTTTTAAATTGATTGCAGCTGTGTGTAGCATTGTTGCTATGGGAATATGTCCCCTTGGGATCAATAAAATATGATCAATAATGACTGCAAAATGTGCTCGAGTATCAGTTTGTAATAGATTTTGAAAAACCTAATAATCAGCACAACTAAAGCTCATAAATAAACATGTTGTGTTCATTTGGAGTTTGACTGGGGGTGAAATGCCACTATGCTGTTTAAATAAATTATAATTGTAATGTGAAGCATAGAAAATAAGAATGTGGGATGAAAATACAAATTCACCCAAAATAGAAATATAATATATAATGAAAAACTGCATAACATTATTCTGAAATGGGAGTATTTTCACTTTTTGTACTTTAAGTATATTTGAATGGCAATACATGTGTATTTTTACTTCAGAAAACCTCTGTACCCATAACTGTTTGTCGAGAAGCTGGAGTACTTTGGCATTTAGGTACTGTATTGCAACTTGAATGATAGAGACAAGAAAACACAGAGTGAAACGTAGGTATAAGATGTCTTCCTCCACTACGTTTAGTTTCCTTCATGTGTGATTAAAACCACGTGACAAGTCAAACCTTTTGTTTCCTCAGAGCTGTGAATGAGTGAAGGCGTTTGAGGGGAAAAGACTTAGGGTTAATGTTTCACCGTACTGTACTGTCCCTCGCCAACATCTCAGACTTTGATCACGGAGTACAGTTGGTTCAACCAGCAATAAACAATTCCCACTGATAAAAAGATTGCTGACAAGAAAGAGAAGAAGATCAACGGCAAGGTGAACTCACTCTCTCCCTTTGATTATGCAAACAATGCATACAGTTAAGATGAATTAGTCTTAACAGCCGTTATCAGATACTTGAATGTGAGGACTGCAGCAGCTCGGCACGTCCCAACCATAAGACTCAGGGAACATACATATCATCAGCATTGTTGAATATTTAAGTTTGATTAAATGTTATCAGGATTTTTTAGCCTCTTTTGTCAATTTAAAGGGGCCCTATAATGCTCATTTTCATATGCGTTTTTGTGCCTCTACTGTGACATGTATGCTTTTATGTTCACAAAGTGTTTTATTTGTGATTTGTCAACCACTTAGAGATGTCTTAGCCTATTAGGTACAATGTGTTTAGGCACCAGCCAATAGAAGCCACAGTGTAACGTAGTGATGTCCCTTTGTCGCATAAGTAAACAGGAAGTCCAATGGAGCTGTTTTAGGCAGGGGGGAGTGTGTGGGAGAGAAACTCCCTCTGGAGGGAACTTTGGGATTTTAGCCTTTGCAGACCATTTACATAAAATAAAACGTATTTAACACAATACAGGAATGGGTAAACCCCTAAAAGCATAAGCGGGCCCCTTTAACAAAATATTAAGCTGCCAAGTACCCAAAGTACAAACAATAGGCGCGTTCGCACCTCACTTTAGTTCTGATATAGTTCCGAAATGTCGCGTTCACACCAAAAAGAGCCGGAACTAAAATTGGTTGATCAGAACCTTTTTGACCCCCTTTTCCGTCCATGCTAGAGAGGAGGGACTTTCGTGGGAGAAAAAGGTTCCTATGTCTGATTGGCTGGGCGGAATGCAAACCATGCCCCGTAAAACTCCCAAAAGGTTTTGTGAAGCCGCCATTTTATTATCCTCGCATTAGCATTATTAGCATTAGCATTAGCCCAGCGCAGAAACACAGAGAAAAACACAAAACACAAAAGAAAACATGGGAGCGGTGGAGTGATGAGGAGCTGTCGGCGTTCTGCGTTTCTCGAGCTTCTACTGAAGCCATTCCCCAACTCCGGGGACTTCCGGCCGGGGACTTCGGGTGGCCCAAAGCAGAAGAAGAAGAAGTGACGTCAGCGGCTTCATTTGCCTAATCCTTCCCCCAGGAATTGATTCCGGTGTGAACGCGATCTGTACTTAGTTCATGAGAACTAAAGAGTTCTAAAGAGTTCTCATGAACTAAGCTCTCATGAACCTTTGTGGGAAAAGTACTGCCGTGTGAAAGCGCCTAAAGTAACTACCTGTTAAATAAAAAGCTTTAATAATATGAATTTGTTTGCTTGATATGATGCATTTTGTCGTTCGTCACGCTGTTAATTCTGGCTGGTACACAATGTCTGTGACGATGTCCTCCTCCTCCAGCTCACAGATTTGTATGGTTCACATCTATCTTTAGAAACAAACAAATGCTGCTGTTGCACATACCTCATCTCTTCCCACACAGACACACACACACGCACGCACACACACACACAAGCAAGCACACACACACACACACACACACACACACACACACACACACACACACACACACACACACACAATCACAAGGATGTATGTTCTGACAACAGACATTCTGTGAAAACAGCAGGCTCACTGTTGGTAAGACACTGTTTTGATACACTCCCCTCTTACACACACAAACACAGATTATACACACACATATGTGGATATAGATGTCTCTCACACTCACGCCTCCCTGCCCTCTGTGTCCAACAGATTGTTGTTGGCCAGATTAAACCACATTTTGGCGTCGTGTTACACAGCCATAGCAGCACTGCTGTAGGAATACACATCTCAGTAGATTACTGTAATCCTCCACTTGGGACCAGACTGAAATATCTCAACAACATTTGGATAGATAAATAGATTTCCAGTATTGAAAGCCTCTATGTTGCATGTTTTTACTGCTTGTATGAACTTGTTATTTAAAATGTAAATGTGATTAGTTTTTGGGTTGTTTCTAGAGGGAACATTACAACAGCTATCCAGGGCATACTGTATAAATACAAAATAGATATTGGCTAACTGGCACATTTACGGTCTATTGACGTGGACAACCCCTAAACTAATCAAATACAAATACAAATGTTCCCAGTTGAACAAAAACTCCTGATTTTGATGATCCTCTGACTTTTCCTCTAACAGCAGATTCCTTTAGTCTAGGCTGATTATCTCAAGGAAAATCTCATTTTGTGGTGATCAAAAGTGATGTAAATGCACAAAAACCCATAAAACACAGTTAAGATTTATTTTTTTAAATCATCAAGAGCAGCGACCTTAGACACAACAACAACTTTTCTTTTGTTAGGTAAGAGCATAAATAAAAAGATGATGTTGGCAGTACGCCAAAATCACCATTTGTCAATTTATAAAGCACTGGGTAAAGTAACAAGTAGGTAACACCCTTTCTGATTTAATTAAAGATGTTACAATGGGTCAATGGATATAGAACTAATGATACTAAAATGGGTCAAAATAAAAACATTTGTTGGTGTGACTAACCTTTAACAAGTGCTGCGATTGTACTGGAGGGGGGTCCCGATTGACCCAAATTGGATTACATTGGTTGTGTGTCTAAAGCCTGTTTTTGCATACAGGCATGTGGGATTTCACTTTCAGACCTTACTCACTTCCCTAATCTTTTACATGAAATCAATCATCATAGAATATTTTGATGAATAATTGATTGTTTTAGCAAGCTGAATGAATGCGATGGCCATTTTGACTATTTGAACCCTTACTTCATATGGACTGGGGTCTTTTTTTACAGGGCATCCCAACTTAAAGGGGACCTATCATGCAAAATGCACTTTTTGATGTCTTTTATACATAAAGATGTGTCCCCGGTGTGCCAGGGAACTCACGCAGCGTCGGAAAATAAAACCCTCTCTCTTTTCCTCCGTACCCAAATCTCTACAAACGGGGTACAACGGAGCTGATCCAGATTTGCGTCCGATATGACGTAATATCGGAAATGTAGGCTGGCTTTACAACCACGACCCTATCAGAAACGTTGCTATCGGAAACAATGCCCGACTGTTTTGGACGTAATATGGTCGGTGTTTACATTAGCATCGCTAACACTCAGAGCTAACCTGTACTGGAGAGCATGTGTGTGAAGAAGCAGGAAATAAAAAGGATGATAAGGCGTTTCATCACGGCAGTATTTAGTTTTTAGACAGTAGAGGGATATGAGGCAATGGGTGATCTGTTTGGTATTTTGAGCAAAACAATTCATAGACAGTGTTTCTGCTCTTTTTAGTAGGTCATGAGGTCACAATTGGGAGAAAACACTCGAGATCCTCCAGCAAATGTTCAGTAATGATCGACTCGTGCTGCAGATCAGACAAGCAGTGTGTTCATGTAGACTCTCAATACAGACTTAATCAATGTCCCAATCATTTTGCAATTCCCAGGCTTTACGGATAACGTTCTGCACAGAGGGAACTCCAGGTGGCAAAATGGAATGTATTCATTCATTTCACATCACATTTTTTAGCCATCTGGCCCTTCAATATGGCCGTCCAACAGGCCAGACCCTCTGTCGGACTAGAGGCCGGCTGCTGATCTGCACTCAGCCCAGTGAGCAGAGGAAAAGTAGGAGAATATGTGTATAACATGTTTTTCGCATAATATGTCATCACTCTTCTTCTTCATGTGTTTTTAGAGATGTTGTTGCCTCAAGCTGATCTGATTAGGTCTTAAAGGTCCCTTATTATACTGTTCTTCATCAGTATATTATAGGTCTCAGATATATACAAAACATGTCTCTGAAGTGTTTGGCTCCAAACACCAAACAGATCGCAGCATCCCATAATCCCCACTGTTTTAGCCCTGTTTCAAAAGTGCTGATTCTGTGTCTGTTACTTTAGATGAAAAATAAGGAGCCACTCCCCACGCCCCTCTGAGAGATATTTGGTTAAAAAGAACCACAATGGTGTTCTAGGAGGAGATTCAGGTGATAAGGTGGGGGGGGATTTGGCATAATAGGTGACCTTTAATTAGGTATCTCCAGCCCTCCTCAGATCAGAACTAAAATGACTTTAATAACAATAGTATTAACCGCTTGTTTGGCCTCATTTAATTAATGTAGTTTATTAGTTAAAAAAATAAATCTTTGAACTTTCTTGACAAGAGTAAGCCTCGATCCAGAAGCAATTGGATAGGCTACTAGCTTAGCTTAAATAAACTACAAGAGATTTTTAACTGCAAATTAAACTGTATCAGTTTAATGTAGATGCCTCTATATTACCAAATGAGATGTAGTCCCATTCAATGCACAATCTGATAAACAGAAGTGCATGAGAGATGTACATTAGCCAGGTAAAGGAAGCAGGGGGAGCATTTTATAATGGAAATATTGTAATGGAGAATTTCATTTCTGCTTTCCATTTTGTGGTCGATTTGGCTGTTGAAACGTTTTCTGAAGAAGTTGTTGCATGACGTTACTCCTAACTGGTGTGTTGTGTATTTTAGTTTTTGTAAAGAGCCAGGCTGCTGCCCTGCTTCCAGAAGAAAAACTTTATTAATCCACCAGGGGAAATTGAGTTAAAATCTAAATTAATCTAATAATAGAGTGGTATTGATCTTCCAACCTATTCTGGCAAGCCAGCCAAAAAGGCCACATTGATTTCATATCTTAAGGTTACACATATCCAACTCAACTCTGAAAAACAGACACAAATGAGTATCTTTTATCCGTCAAAGTCCACTGTTCAAGGTCATTTGCCCTACGTTTAACAGATCTACTACTATTTTCAACCATTGCACAACCAGGTCATAAATATATTTCCTATCTTATACATTCCATATGTTGTAAAAGCGGCATCAGCTGATCTCCCTAATTGTACAATTATTACTAGTATACTTGTAAGCAGAGATATAAGGAACATAACTCAATGGGTTTCGAATGAGTCGCAATGGTTGCAATGACTTTAAACCTGTGAAAGCTAAACCTTCAGGCTGCTGTTGAGCTAAACTGTTCTTTATGTCGGTTTATGCAGCAGCTCAGACCACTGTGAGAGTTTTAGCTCCCAGCGCAGATTCCCTGACCTTAGTCCGCAGTCCACAGAGGCTTTTCTAGTGAAATGCAACGCTGGACAAAGGCCAACGAAAAAAGGGATGTCAGCAAATCCAAGGTTTTTTTTTTGGTTTTTTTCACTCGTGATCTCTCCTGAACTTCCTTCGCTCTAGTCACAGCGGAGGGCAGCGGGGTGATTCAACCTCCAGTCATATGTTATTTGAAGGCTTTGAGATTGCATAATGAAATTGAGCAAGGGGGGACATTCTTGGTGACTATTGGAGCAGATAAAACAGAAGCACAGGACATTAGAAAACAATTGTTTAGGCTTTAGGCTAACGGTAAAGTTACACTACAATGAGTAAAGTTCAACAGCTTTATGCGCTGGTATATTCCGCTGTTAAGACCTTTAATTCATTTATTATTCTAAGTATCCTTCTGTTTCTTCCCTGCTGTTAACAGGAACTCCCTTGTTAGCACAAGCCTCACAACCCTTATTTGCACTTTTTAACGTCTGCACAAAACAAATGATGACCTCTTTTAATGTATATTCATATATAGATGGATAGAAGGGCAAACATGTTTATAGTAGGCCGTTGGAAAGAATGACTTATTTCAATATGTGGAGTAGCATAAAATACTACAGTACAACTCTCAAGTACACTACTTAAATCCAATTTTCCAACACTTGTTTCAAGGGATTTCCTGTTGTTTGTTCAATCTAATGATCTTGAAATGCTCACTGATCCTCCACCACTGTCTGTGTGTGTTTTTTGTGCTTAACACATCATGTGAGTGTTGCTAAGTTCACTTGAGTGAGGAGTGCAAAAAGCCTGACAGATGTATGTCTTTGTGTGTGTTTGTGGCTCTCAGTGAAGCAGCCTGACTCTCAAACAAAGCTCACATTCAGCGGAGTGTGCGTCCGTCCTGACATTTCACTGCTGGTTTCTTCCCTGAAGGAGTCAAATGGCTCAATTGTCTTTTAATGTGCGGCACAACAAGCACTAACAGTTTATGTGAGGTGAAGCGTATCCCTGGTTCAGCCAACACTTTACTGCACATGTTTGTCTAACTTTCTCTGGCAGGTAGTCTCCTGAAGCCCCCTGCCCTCTGCTCCTTGTTGTTATGGTAGCTCGGTGAGGAATGTGTTCATGTTCGTGGATTAATATTTGTTCACGAGGTGTGGTGGCAAACCTTTTACATCTGGAGAATGTAAAGTATGACTTCTTGAAACAAAAAGGTTCACTCTCAGGAGCTCCCTTTTTCTCCACCCCAAAACTGTACAACACCACCTGTGATGATATGCTATCCCAACAAACTGAGATGTTACAGCAGAGATACAAAATAACAATGAGAGGGAAAGCTCAAATGAAGCCTCTCTGCAGCTCAGATGGTGAGAAGCTTCCCTCTAGTGGTGTATTTGAGTGCTGACAACCTACTTTTAGCTATGTCAAACATTTCATTTGGGACTACAATCCATCATAAAATACAAAAATGAAGGCCAGCGCATAGAAATATGTATTGTTTATTTATTATTCAGTATTATGTATGTATAGAGACACAGAGTCTAGAAGGGATTAGAAGAGAGTGAATAAAAAAATGAATGACTGCCCTGAAAATGTTATACTTCAAAATAAAAGCTGGATTTATTATTATTATTTTTTCTTTACCAGCGACAGATGGGAACATAAAGCATTATTTGGTGTTATCTTATAAAGTAAATACATTGACTTGAAATGACTTAAATTATCTGCAAATTATCTAATTTTTAAGCTATTAGGCCACATTGTAATTGTTACATTTTAAAAGTAATATTTAGCATAATTTGTTCTCAAATATCATCCGCCACATACCATGAGCATGATGTAGTTTGTTATTAGCATCAGTATTAGTGGTGTCATTTAGGATCATGTGAACAATCTGTTCTTCCCCCTGAGCCCTGCTGACTCACTGTCTATATACGACGAGTCATGATCTCCACTTGAAGATGACCAGTTTACCAGCTTCTGAGTTGTCTGTGCATAAAACATATCATAGGTACAATATAAAGTAACCTGTTAGTGCAGTTATCAAATGAACAACTTGACTTTTGATAACAGAAACAACAGCTTTACTCAAATCAGTCTATTTAACAGTTTAGCAGTCAATTTAATCAGAACAAATATCTGGCAAGAAAGGTAGGAAGGGCGATATCATAGCAATGTTAGATAAAACATTTCATACTTCAAATTACATTTTGAAGAAATACTAGCATTCTAGGCATTTGCTCTGTAGATTTGGGATCGATAACGTATGTTGGATAAGTTTGAAGCTCCAGTCTGCAGGTTAGCTTATCATAAACAATGCAACATGTGGGTTAGGGTTATGGTATTATCCAAACTGCACTGACTGTATACCCCCTCTTTGTGCTAAGCTAAACAGCTTCATCATTTAAAATAAATTGCATATTTGCCAATACAACTATGCAATTTCTGATTGGTTTGAATGCTTTTGACGCATAACCTTTTCTAACATCTTATGAAACAATGATTCAATCATGTTAAGGCTATCAACGAAAGAGTTTGTCATTTTTCTTTAAATGACGAACCGAAAACCCACTAATGCAGCAATCTCCGTCTGGTCAACACCAACACCTGGTGTGACTCACACTTGGTGTGTGTGTGTGACTCATGCAGAGCTCTCGTCATACGCCACACACACAGGTGTCTCTCCACCATTCACAGTACTGCTGAACTCCCCCAACCTCCCAGACAAGCAGCAGAGCCCGGGAGGGTTAAAATGTGTTTAATGGAGGGAATCACTTTAGAGGATTAACGCTGTCATCCGTCTGGATTATAGGGAGAGTTTACCTTCCCATGTGTCACCTTCAAATGAACGAGACACTCTGCCTTTTCATGCCGCAGGCCTCACTCTCGCTCTCTGTGGTTATTCATTCATTAATTCAGATTATAAGCATGACACTATGACCCAGAACAAAAGCAGTGTTACTGTGCTTGTGCTAGTTTATTCCATGTACTTAATGTAAGTACTGTCTGAACTATAATGTGCTTCTTTCTTTAATATTTTAATATTTGTTTGTTTAATATTTTACTTTCATGTAATTTGGTATAACTATGACACCCTCATTAGGCATTCAAATCCGCCTATATCTATACAATTATAGTTTCTAAAATGCCTTTTCAACAATAGTTATAACAAATTATAAAGACACATGCATTTCCAAACATTTGGTCTACCTACGCTGTAAAATGTATTATCTCTTCGATTTACACACGGCATCTATTGCACGTCTGTCCGTCCTGGGAGAGGGATCCCTCCTTTGTTGCTCTCCCTGAGGTTTCTCCCATTTCCCCCTTTAAACTGTGGGGTTTTCTCCGGAAGTTTTTCCTTGTACGATGTGAGGGTCCCAGGAACAGGGCCGTTTCTAGCTTTTTGGGGGCCCTATGCAAGATGCTGTTTGGGGGCCCTAGTTTTGACAGTTTTTTAAGTACAATGGGGGGGATTCCGAAGCCCTTTAAGATGATCTGTGGAGATGCATCAATCTGCTACACTTTAATAGGAAAACAGGCTAATTTCACGAAAACCAAGCAATTGAAAATTACAAAAAATGATATTAAAAAGGTAAACAATAAGGCTCCTCTATGTCAATAAATGCAAGAGGTGCAGCATTTTCTCAACAATGTTTAATTTACATTTGTCATCTTCCTCAGACGTCACTCATTGGCTGTCAATATATATACATACAGGGGTGCACATAACTTTCTCAGTGAGGTACTCAGATGAGTACCTGGAGTCAGTGTTTGGTACTCCAACTTCTGGCTCCACTCAAAGTTATTTGATGAAGCCCTCATATATCATGTTATTGATGTCCCGCGAACGGGTTCGTCATTTGACCCTTGCGGGTCCAATGCCGTCCTACGGGGGCGCCGGTTGTTAGCATTTACGCATGCAGTCGAACACGAGTACTTCCGGCGTAAACGCATGGCCTGTGCATGAAACACTTCGAAAAAGGTCTAGTCCGCCCAATCAAAAACGTGGCGCGTGCTTGTCCTCATGACGCCGAGAGACACCGGTGTCTGAGTCCCGCGTCGACGAAATTGCAGGCAGACGGATATGCCTTAGCGCACACCGGTTGATTGCGGTTGGCCCGACGCCTCCGCTCTCGAGGGGGGGATAGTGAACCACTCGGTCTTGGGGCGATTTTGTCGTCTAGTGTCGCAAGCTCGCGAGGACCCAGTGGCTGCTCATGTATCGGGGGGCGCGGGCCGAGGGTCGTAAATCGTACTGTCCATGTAGGGTGATCGTTGGGTGGGGCGGTGGGGAAGCTGCAG
>NW_011366010.1:0-7500 GCF_000735185.1 Notothenia coriiceps | reverse complement strand
CCAAAACACCCACTACAGTGCAGCACACTCATCTAGCCTACTTACATATGATATGAATATAGATTCAATTGATTGTTTGAATAATGTTTGCTGATGGGTTTTCTTTCAATTGGTTATCATTATAGCGCTTATTATAGTCATGTCTACATTTAGATTCCTTATTGAAACCTCTTTTTACTCTGAATAAATGCCTCACAACACCTGCATCAGAGGCCTCTCTTGTTGTGTGTTTGTACTTTTGTTCAAAAGAAATGCACACAAAAGACTGCTTATTAAATTGAATTGACAAGCGTCTGTGTGGGGGAGGATAAGACACCTGCAGAACAAAGAGCTGGTAGACAGGGGATGTTGTCTTTTGGGAATTTTGTCCAGGTGCTGAATTAGTATTGAGATGTCGTTATATAAATGAAGCCAAATAATTCAAACATGACTTTTATTCTAACAGTTCAACTTTACTGCAAGAGCTGAAACTTAATATTGTTTGTTTTATTGGTTACAAAGAGTTCAATTACCGTGCAACCTTTTTCAATAGGTATAATTGTCAACTCAATACGTAAAAAACAAACTTCTTCTTCTGTAGGCCTACATATATTTTTTTAAACACACAGATTCAGTCTGCTTTCTTTTCTTCAATTTCCTGTCACACAGCCTTGAATTTAATCAGTCAGAAGTCTTTTATTCATCTCATAGCGGGAACATGTACAATGTTACAAGAGACAGTTCAGACAAAAAGCAACATTGAATAAAGTAGAGGCAAACACACAATAATAAAGAATACTTACACTTTCAAAATAGTGAAAGAAGTTATAAAGTAATGAGGTATCAGGAGCTGAGCTGCAGTATGAGGAAAAATATGTTGTTGTTTTTTAACATTAAAGCATGTGAACATGTCACAGTAGAGACACACAATACGCATATGAAACGGAAAATTAGAACGTTCTCTTTAGATTCAAGATTCAAAAACTTTATTGTCATGTGCACAATACAGTCTAGATGTGGCATTGAAAATCCTAAATTGCTCCTCCAACAATGCAAAAAGAAATATATTGTATGATAGTGCAAAAAGAAAGAGAAAATAGAATAGTGCAAGATTGGCTTGCAAGACCAATGTGCAAGTAATGCAGATGAAAAATAAATACATTGTAAGATGTAAACAGACAAAAGGTTGTTTCTGTCATTTGATTTGAGGTCAAATCTCATAATTTGTGGTTGTGTCCCTCCCATCAGGGGTCTGTGCAGCAGGAGGGCCATGAGCTCCTGGTTCAGCTGGAACGAGCCGTACAGCCGGACCCCCCGGCGGGACATGGAGGAGGTGGTCAGCGACACCCTGTTGCTGGAGTTCAACTGGCAGCTGAAGGAGGCGGAGAGGCATCAGAGGGAGCGGGACAACGAGTACCGGCGGCTGCAGAGCGGCGTGGACTACAGCTGGCTGGCCAACACGCCCCGCTGCTCCTTCAACGTCAGCCCTGGGGAGAGCTTCGGCCTGGAGGAGCTCTGCTGCAGGGTGCCCCCCCCCTACTGCGGCCTGGTCATACTCAAGTAAGGAGGCACAACTGTAGCTTCATTATTATAACAGGGTGGCCAACTCATAACTAAGAAAATAACTAAGAAATATCAGGATTCATTTTAGCTGAAGCTGTCATCCAAAGTTACTTGAATACAGTTTAAAGGTCACCTATTATGCAAAATCCACTTTTCCATGTCTCTTCTACATCAACATGTGTCCCCTCTGTGTAAAGAGATTCTGAAAGTTTCAGGAAAAAAGATTCTCTCTTTTTGTCCTGATCCATTTATATAAAAACCTGTCTGAAAAGGAGCTGATCAGATTTTGGCCATTTTATGATGTCATAAAGATTTTTTATAACATAACATAACGTCAATATATTGTTTAACTTTTATGTCAGTTTTTTTGACACATAACTTTTTGTCCTCTATTATTACATCAGAGCTTTTCTTAAGGGTTATTCATTGTGGCTTGAATCCAAACCGTCCACTAAAATATATGAAACTTCTCTGTGGTCCCTCACATGAGTCATTTTTTTTTTTTATATCTCTGTTCTATAATTTGCAACAAAGATGTCCTGAGCTTGTAGGAGCATCTGTTCACAGAAAGCTGCCGAGTCCCAGGTGTCTTGTTAGAGGTCGGCAGGTTTTTGGGAAGCAGATTTACTGTGAGTGAGCAGCGAGGTGCTAAACGCTGAGTGGAAGTGTCACACACACACACACACACACACACACACACACACACACACACACACACACACACACACACACACACACACACACACACACAGTGTGCGTGTGATTTTAATTACTGCACAGGGGAGTCCTCTGTTAAAGTAATTAACCAAACGCTTTCTCTGACACTACATGAGGTACAGGGTTTTCCCAAATGCCATCCTGTCCTTAAAACCTCTCACTCTGTATCTGGAATCAACTTCCACAAAGTACACACATAAGTTGATGATAGTATTTTAGATAATAATAAATGAGAGATTAAGAATGGGAGAGGATGAATTAAGAAAAAAGTGGGAGGGTTATAGGGATTTCGGCTGAAAGCTTTCTCTTATTCTGAGTAGTTTTTATTGTGCTCTTCTTCCGTGACAACTATTTGAAGAAAATAAATAATGGTCAAAAACTATTCGTAGGAATTAAGTTAAAAGCTCCAGGAAAAGCTAGTAATTGGACCTTAAATACAGCTTGAACTCAGCTATACTGATGTGCCTGATGCTGTAGAGATGGCTTATATTTCCAAGTAAAAGCAGGAATGCAACTTTGAGTAATATATTAAAAAGATTAAAAACTTGCAACAAAGATTTGTAGGCTCATCGTTGTTTGCTGATGACCTTTCATGGTCAATCAATAAGTTCGATCTAGTCTATTCTAACGTTAATCCTCTACTTAAGGTCATACGGTCTATTATCCAGAGACTGACAGCAGGTTTTAGTCCTGTATCTTCTATGTTGACATTAAATATAATCAATTAAATCATAAATTGTACCTTAGTGCCATGTTTACCTAGCATTGGTAGCATTTTAATGATTCACTTTAAAGTATAATAACTCTGAATGTGTCTTCAGAGCTAACATTAGTACACAGTACAGCAGGCCAATCATCAGTTAACCTGAAGCACTTTCTGGAAAGCAAGTCCAAAGACAGCCGTCTATTTAAAGGCTTGTTATGGCTCAGGAGAAGAGGGGGAGGAGTAATTGGGTGAGTGTGCTGGTCACTCAGGTGGGGGTGATGACTGGGATCCAGGTTGCCTTTTACAACATTTGCCATCATTTGAATCATCTTGAGGTTCTTTCTTCAATTCACCTGCAGTGGTTTATTCTGCTAGAAATTAAACAGATCTTTAAAATATATTGATATTCAAGACCTTGTTGTCGTGTATTGTCTTCATGTTGATGTTCTATCCTTTTAACAGAACATATAAGAAGACTACATTGTGCTGATACTGCTTCACTTTTCTATTCTAACATTTTCAACCCTGGACTTTTATCATTCGGTATAGGCTTCTATTAGTTTTACTTTCCAGGAAGAGAGGGTGGAGAGTAAAACCAGATTGAATGTATATGGGGTTCCTAAATTAATTAAATGGGATTACTGAACCCTGATTATCACCTGTACAGAGATGTTGTAACAGGGCTTTAGTCCTGCTTTAAGGCCTCTGCTCGATGAAATGCACCAAAACGTTTTTCAGTTTGCATCCATTGTTGATTGCAGCTGCCCACGGCCGTGTCAGTTAGTTCATGTGGACATGGATTGAGAGGGACTGATTTTTATTAGATGGATTTGTGCTTTTTATATTTTCTCTACTTCTGATCAAATAATTTACAGCTTTTTTCGTCTGCCAATCAGTGGAGAAAAAAAGATTTAGCAAGGTTAACTTAACAAGGCTGAACAATGATATTTTACTCTTTGTTTCAACTCTGATCATACTGATGTATATCTGCGAGTGCGATTCAAATTGTGTTTGGTTGCACCTTTTAACACAAACAGTAATGTGCAACATCTTGAATAGTACTTCACTGTAGAAAGGTCAGGGAAAAAACTCGATGTTCAGGTGCTGTTGAGTTCTAGTTTTACACACAACAGTCTATTATAGGTAACATTAAACTGACAATTTGACCCTCCATCAACCAGCAGCGTGTGTTTTTCTCCTGCCCAGGTTCAGGGAGGCCATGCAGGCCAATGAGCCCGACGTGCAGGAGGTGTCCGGCCTGTTTCGCTCCGTCCTCCTGGAGACTCTGGACGAACTGAAGGAGGAGCAGGAGGCGCAGCGGCTTTCCAACCAGTGGAACAACAAGCGCGCCGTGAGCATGTCCCTCATGAACTTCAGGTCCCGCATCAAGATCAACCCGTTCGGCAGCACCGTGGGCCTGACCACCTCCGTGACCGACGGGACGGGGCTGAGCGACCTGAAGACGGTGTCCGAAGACGTGGAGCGAGCGCAGAGGACGTGGAGCATGCCTGACTTCAGACACAAAGGAGGCAGCAGCAGCAGTAAGGTCGTCTGAGGCGCTCACAGGACAGTGGTGGAGGTGGGACGCTTCAGTGGGACAGATGTTCACTTTGGACCAAGCGATGCAGGATAATTCCCACAATGCTCCCTGTCTTTGCAGTATGACACCAATCACCATTTCACCAATTCACACATTAAAGAGCAGGTGTTTTTCTCAGATTCTCTGCAACTCAACTTCACTTGAAACCGTTTTAACTCAGTGTAAAATAATCAGCTCCTACAGTGATGCGTTTTATATTTAGTATAAATTGAGAGCTATTTCGTGCAGGCCTATATGTATTCAATTTCAATGTCATTTAAAGGCTTTCTTGTCTCATACATGTTTCAGGAGCTTATTCAAAATGTTGTTTTATGCCACACGACACTAAATGGCTGCAGAGGTGAATGGTCCGTTCTGTCCGAATGTATGTTGCTTGAGATTTCTGTATGAATTGTATGTACATAACAAATGAATGCTAAAAGTCAATGCTCATCATTAACGTCATTCAGAGGCTGAGTCATGCTCTCCCTTTACAGACTGCTCACTGTTTTTCTTCCCCAACAGCACTCAAAGACTCGGCACAATCATTCAAGGTCAGCAAACTGAAAGCTTTTCTTCTGTTCTTCACCTGCAACAGGGCTTCAAATAAAAAGACTCAAATAAATGATCACTAAGTGTTACTAAAAAGTGAAATCTTTCCAGCCGTTTATTGCCGTTTCTTTTCTGTTTGTCACGCATCAAAATTCAACAGTACACAATAGGTTTACTCCATCTTCCAATCAAAGCTTCCACCTGTATTGATACAGGAGGACTAGCAGAGGGGTCGTAGTATTTTATATTTCAATTTAATAAATGTCTGAAAAATATTCATGACACAATATGGGGGTAATGAGGAAGACAGTAATACTAAAACAGTTACCATCAAACCACAGAATCAATTCTCCAATCATTTTTAAACAAAATGTACATATGAAATATCAGTGAACACTGATAACACTTTGGCTCACACAGCCAACATTTATTTGGAAACATAACGGTTTTAATATCTACAGAAATTAATATATGTATGGGCAATCCTACATGTGGTAATGTGGACATGAGTCAGGAAGTTAAAACAAACCTTTTAAAAAGGGGAAGTTGAAACGTTTATAATCCGGGGTGCAGAGTTGAAAAGTGAGCTTACCAGACCTGTGTAGCCTACTCCTCATCACTAGCATAGCATTCCCCAATTTCCAGCCAAACTGTCGGCAGGAGAGTTGCATTGTGGGTAATGTAGGTGTCTATTTAGACAAGGAAGAGAAATGCGAGAAATAAAAAAGACAATATCTCTGGTCCATTAAGAGAGCGACCATGTTTTCGGAAAGGTAATGCTAAATCGGAGGTGACCAAAGCTTGGTTACAGACACCATTTTGGATGACACTGCTAAACATAAAACACTTTTCATATCACAAAAAGCTATCAGACTAAGCTGAAGGATTGGCCACCTGGGAAGTGCCCTGTGAAAAAGGAAGCTAAGGGGTCTTCACATTCGCCCTGTCAGGCTCGCTGCTGCAAGTCGTACTCATCGTTTCTTTCTCAGAGAACTCTTCATTGTTGTTCTCCAAATTAACGTTTCCTGAGTTCTGCAGAGGTTTCCGAGCCCGAGCACCACGACTACCGTCCATAGGGCCATCACACGGTCGAGTTCAAGAAGTCCAGAAGTTCAGCTCGATTTTTATCTTGCTTCATTTCAACAACAAAAAAGTTTAAAATCAGTTCACAAACTATCAAGAAACACTCGATCGCTTACTTGACAGTGAAAAGTAGAGATTACCTGTTTGTCTTTCTTTGTCTTCTTTACTTTCATCTTGATCTTCTTCCCTGAAATCATGCTGTACTTGCCCTTTTTTTTGTCTTTCAAGTACTGAAAGGAAACGAAATGTAAGTTTAAGGGTACTAGATTACAAAAGTAATGACAAAACTACATAGCCTGTGAGAGCAAATGTCACTAGCTATAACAGGGTATAAGCAGGAATCCTGAAGTCAAATGTAATACCTGTTAAGACCTTTTTTAAGACCTCATCGCCACTTCGAGTTTCAACCGGTTACCTTGGCGACACACTTTACCTCACATTCACTATATACAGTATTGATTGTCCTTCCTCCTTATCTTCCAACCATTTGGACGCAAACTTGCATTTCCCCATAACGATGTTGTTTAACAACCGGCGTGCGATCCAACGGGATGCCATAAATAAACTCCACAGAATCACACTACACACCTACGCAATGATTACATTCAGGCACACTGTAGAATACAACCTCTTTGGACAATTGATATACTTCTTGAAGACAAGCTACAAAATGTAATACCTTGGAAAATGCCGTTTAATACTTTTTAAGACCCCGCGGACATCCTTGTCTAACCTCTGCCTTGATAAGGTTAGTTTTCTTGTGTTATTGTGGGACTTTGGTGGATCATCTAACTGTGTAAAGCACCAAAAGTCACACAATAACACAAAGAAACCAGAGCAGCAACTTATGTGTTATAGGATGTAAAATTACAAATGTTTTCAGTGGAGTTTGGTGGCTTTTACAGAGTCTTCAAGCGCTGTCTGACAGCAAGGAACTCTAAATGTTTGTCAGAGTATTACCTGCAGGAGATGCAGTTTGGAGAAACTGGGGTGTCAGCAGGAAGCTAAGCAATGTTCTTAAAGAGAATCAATATCAAGGCAAGGCCAAATTCAGAGTGCTTTACAAAACCATCAGAAGCATTAAGACCTAGTGCAAGAGAAATACATTTAAAATACAGTTCAAACAGTCGTAAAAGAGCTAAAACTATGCACATTTAAAACTGTTTTAATCATTTCAAGTGCATGTTGTATTTGGAATATTTTCATAGCTTAAAAGGTGGGAAATGTAATTTATTTCAGAAACACTTTTTGTTATATTCCATGGAATGCTCTTAACATCCCGATAGCAATGAATATATTAAATGCTTTGACAAAAAATACA
>NW_011366009.1:0-2500 GCF_000735185.1 Notothenia coriiceps | reverse complement strand
CACTACATGGCAGCCTTGTTTACACCAGGGACAGCTGATTGCACTAAAGCAAGCTAGAAGCTAGCATGGTGGTAGGAGCAATAGCTATCCCCACTGAAATCTGGAGAAGAACAAAGAGGATGCTGGGTAAACTGAAGAGACAAAGGAGGCGAGCTGGGTCCAGATTTATGGAAAAGGAGATATAAGCCATGCCTCCCCCCTATCCTCATAAGGTCACTGGCTGATGAAATGGACGAGCTAACGGCGTTAGCCAAGAGTCAGACGGAATATCTTGAGTGTAGTTTAATGAGCTTTATCGAAACATGCTTGCACCAGATATCTGACTACAACGTTCCCATCGATGGCTTCTGGACCGACAAGGATAACAGTGAGAGCTTCATCGTGTCTTCATCATGAGTCTGAGTCTTCATCATGTCTTCATCATGAGCCTGAGTCTTCATCATCTCTTCATCATGTCTTCAACATGAGCCTGAGTCTTCATCATGTCTTCATCATGAGCCTGAGTCTTCATCATGTCTTCAACATGAGCCTGAGTCTTCATCATGTCTTCATCATGAGCCTGAGTCTTCATCATGTCTTCACCTTGAGCCTGAATCTTCATCATGTCTTCATCATGAGCCTGAATCTTCATCATGTCTTCATCATGAGCCTGAGTCTTCATCATGTCTTCATCATGAGTCTGAGTCTTCATCATGAGCCTGAATCTTCATCATGTCTTCATCATGAGTCTGAGTCTTCATCATGAGCCTGAATCTTCATCATGTCTTCATCATGAGCCTGAGTCTTCATCATGTCTTCATCATGAGCCTGAGTCTTCATCATGTCTTCATCATGAGCCTGAGTCTTCATCATGTCTTCAACATGAGCCTGAGTCTTCATCATGTCTTCATCATGAGCCTGAGTCTTCATCATGTCTTCAACATGAGCCTGAGTCTTCATCATGTCTTCATCATGAGTCTGAGTCTTCATCATGAGCCTGAGTCTTCATCATGTCTTCATCATGAGCCTGAGTCTTCATCATGTCTTCATCATGAGTCTGAGTCTTCATCATGTCTTCATCATGTCTTCATCATGTCTTCATCATGAGTCTGAGTCTTCATCATGTCTTCATCATGTCTTCATCATGAGCCTGAGTCTTCATCATGTCTTCATCATGAGTCTGAGTCTTCATCATGTCTTCATCATGTCTTCATCATGTCTTCATCATGAGTCTGAGTCTTCATCATGTCTTCATCATGAGCCTGAGTCTTCATCATGTCTTCATCATGAGCCTGAGTCTTCATCATGTCTTCATCATGTCTTCATCATGTCTTCATCATGAGCCTGAGTCTTCATCATGTCTTCATCATGAGTCTGAGTCTTCATCATGTCTTCATCATGAGTCTGAGTCTTCATCATGTCTTCATCATGAGCCTGAGTCTTCATCATGTCTTCATCATGAGCCTGAATCTTCATCATGTCTTCACCATGAGTCTGAGTCTTCATCATGTCTTCATCATGTCTTCATCATGTCTTCATCATGTCTTCACCATGAGCCTGAGTCTTCATCATGTCTTCATCATGTCTTCATCATGTCTTCATCATGAGTCTGAGTCTTCATCATGTCTTCATCATGTCTTCATCATGAGCCTGAGTCTTCATCATGTCTTCATCATGAGTCTGAGTCTTCATCATGTCTTCATCATGAGTCTGAGTCTTCATCATGTCTTCATCATGAGCCGGAGTCTTCATCATGTCTTCATCATGTCTTCATCATGTCTTCATCATGAGTCTGAGTCTTCATCATGTCTTCATCATGAGCCTGAATCTTCATCATGTCTTCATCATGTCTTCATCATGAGTCTGAGTCTTCATCATGTCTTCATCATGAGTCTGATCTGTCTTCATCATGTCTTCATCATGAGCCGGAGTCTTCATCATGTCTTCATCATGTCTTCATCATGTCTTCATCATGAGCCTGAGTCTTCATCATGTCTTCACCATGAGTCTGAGTCTTCATCATGTCTTCATCATGTCTTCATCATGAGCCTGAGTCTTCATCATGTCTTCATCATGAGTCTGAGTCTTCATCATGAGCCTGAGTCTTCATCGTGTCTTCATCATGAGTCTGAGTCTTCATCATGTCTTCATCATGAGTCTGAGTCTTCATCATGTCTTCATCATGAGCCGGAGTCTTCATCATGTCTTCATCATGTCTTCATCATGTCTTCATCATGTCTTCATCATGAGTCTGAGTCTTCATCATGTCTTCATCAAGAGCCTGAGTCTTCATCATGTCTTAATCATGTCTTCATCAAGAGCCTGAGTCTTCATCATGAGTCTGAGTCTTCATCATGTCTTCAACATGAGCCTGAGTCTTCATCATGTCTTCATCATGAGTCTGAGTCTTCATCATGTCTTCATCATGAGCCGGAGTCTTCATCATGTCTTCATCATGTCTTCATCATGTCTTCATCATGAGCCGGAGTCTTCATCATGTCTTCATCATGTCTTCATCATG
>NW_011366008.1:0-2083 GCF_000735185.1 Notothenia coriiceps | reverse complement strand
CCTATTGTTTCATCTCTGCAAAGAAAGATACAGTATGTATGTGTGTGTGTGTGTGTGTGTGTGTGTGTGTGTGTGTGTGTGTGTGTGTGTGTGTGTGTATATTACCCAGACTAATGACTATAATTACAGAGAACTCTGCGAAGCACCCACAGCTAGTGTGGGAGGTTAATGATGGAGTGCAAGAGTGTGAAAGACAGTAAAACAGAAAGAAAAAAAATGTATTATAAAGCCGTTTAAAGCGAGTTTCACTCGACCAGAAGGATTACATTTACAACAACGCAGTCTTTTTCGGGGTATTTTGAGGCGCTACAAAAAAATATAATCAACATATTATAGCCGTACTGCTCAGTAGGTTGCCATACAAGTGTTTCATTAGTAACTCTATAACACAATGACTAACATTTCCAATTGGAATCCCTTGAAATTGGAAACGCGCTGCTGAAAAAATACAGTTCTCACCTGCCCTGCTTTAAACAAGATAAAACTAGCCAAATTAGGTATTATAGTAATACGTTTAGCCTTAGCGTAAGCAAGATACGTGCCGCCTGGAATACAATGCACATTTTCAATGATTCATTTGAATCTGTCAATAACATTACAACTGTGTAACTGACGAAATGTACAATTATAGTCTTTTGCCAATAAGTACCAGGGACTGTTACTTGATTAGTTGATCAAAAACGGTCCTCATTGTGCAGGGTCTCTATAATCAGAACTACTCCTCCCTTTATATACAGTACCAACATCAGTAACATTGGAGATGTTCATTAAATCATCCTGGCATCACTGGGTATGTTCTCACTTCTAGCAGCAGCAAAAAAATCATAATTACCTCCAATTCCTGCAGGAGAGAGCCTTTATTAAGCCTGACAGCAATCACAATACTGATTCTAAGCAAGTGTCATGTGACCCAACGACTCAAAATCAATGTAGTGTTGCATTAATACACTGGACAAGTAGGACACACCCCTTTTATACAATTATAGTTCTGTTTCTGTTTCTTTATTAATACTTTTGATGAAAAATAGTGCAGCAGTTAGCCTAGCGTAAAGACTAAAGAAAAAGCAGCTAGACTGGCTCTCTTAAAGGTCACCTATTATGCAAAATCCACTTTTTCCTAACCAATCATCTCTCAGAGGGGCGTGGGGAGTGGCTCCTTATTTTCCTCTAAAGTAACAGACAGAGAATCAGCTCTTTTGAAGCAGGGCTGAAACAGAGGGGATTATGGGATGCTACAATGCACGATCTGTTTGGTATTTTGAGCCAAACACTTCAGAGACATGTTTTGTATGAGACCTATAATATATTGATGAAAAAAAGTATAAAGGGACCTTTAAAACCACAACGAGTATATAGATGTAATGGCCTTAAAATCACAAACTGCCTTTAAGAGTCACAATTGTATACTTTCCTTTCGTTAAAGATTTCACAAATAATAGATAAAATCCTTAATTTGTAAACATTAGGTGTTTTACAGTACATTTTTGTTCAACTTTGGAAAGAGAAAGGTTAGCTAGCGTTACTTGTTGGCTATTAAATATGCACAATTTCTATTGCAAAAACAAATAAGTGTGACAGTGGACAAATGTTAACAAGTAGCCTACACACTACATTATGCCATCTGGTCATTATTTTCAGACACCATTTTTATTTTCAGTGATCCAGCAATGTTTCTCAGGAAAAAGCTTTCCCTCATGTCTCAGTCGAAGGTATAAAACACCAAGGAGCCAGGTGCTACAGTTTGTTATTTTATAAAAGTGTCCTGCGTTATTTGTCATTTTACATTGTTAATATTTTTGAAGAGAAGAAGCCTCTTCCCTTAGACCCAAACAGCATTGACTCACGCACTCTCAAACACACGCAAGCATTGTGTTTTCAGTCAGCGTCGTTATGGCAACTAGCTGCAGCTATTCAATGAAATGTCAAGGCATTCAGGCCAACCAACACACTCACACTGTACACACTCACACTGTACACACACACACACACACACACACACACACACACACACACACACACACACACACACACACACACACACACACACACACACACACACACACACACACACACACACACACAC
>NW_011366007.1:0-1695 GCF_000735185.1 Notothenia coriiceps | reverse complement strand
TGTGTGTGTGTGTGTGTGTGTGTGTGTGTGTGTGTGTGTGTGTGTGTGCGCGGCGTTTGCATGTGCCCCCAGCTACATATCTTAATCTCCTGTCTATTAGCATATCCAGAGTTCTTCGTTAGCTGGTGGAGGCATCTGATAGGCTAATTTCACAGCCCCGCTGGCCTTCATCTGGCTCCAGGAAGTGAAGAGGATGGTGTGTTTTGGGAATAAGATGAGAAGAGAAAATAAGTGTTCCAGCCTTTTCTTTCTCACTCGCTCTCTCAACAGATCTAGCTGAATGAGCTAATGGCAGTCTGGAAAATCAAAAGATTAATTTGGCCTTCTCAAGTATTCTTGAGGGATTTTTATTCGAGCTGTTATAATCTCAAAGAATGGGGATTTCAATGTGGTGCAGATTAATTGATGTGTAAACGGTTTTCTCACATCAGGTTTTAGGGCCTTCACCCCTTTAGTAGTTTTCACAGCTACATTGGATCATTTTATATTGATAACCGTTTTGGTGCTTTTAGGAAGTTGTTAAGAATGTGTGAAATTGTTTAAATGTGAATCATCAAGATGCCTTTGTAGTAAAGGTGTTTTTATTTTTATGTTAAAGTTGCTGTATTTTTATTTTTTTTTAAAACCATCCTTAGTGATTAAAATTCTCTTCAAAACAACTACACAAAAATTCATCTTTTTGGGAATCCATTTTCTATCTTTTTAAGCGTTGTCTACATCCATGTGTACATCTAGGTATTTTGACCACGTTTTTTTCATGATAAACCTCATGATGGAAAAAATAGCCCTTTAACAGTGGTGGTGTGTTGCACTGTGCTGCTTGGATTGTGAACACTTGTCATTGATGTTTGTGATCAAAAATAATCCCGTCACAGATATAGAGGGACTTGAGATTTATCCAAAAATAAAACACAATCTGTAGGGGTGCAGACTGTGTGTTTTATTCTTAAGCTAAGAGGTCAACTCAAAGAAGGAGCATTAACCGGCCTCTTGTATTAATCCACACAGATGCAGCGAGCTTCTCTGTGTGTTTGGCAGTGGACAGTTGTGTGTGCACTGTGTGTGTTTGTGTGAGAGAGAGGAGGAGGACTGGGGGAATCAGATTGCCTATTCCAGTCACACAGATACTCTTTCAGTCCTCAGCCTGTGACAGCACATTTCCTTCCCTCTTCATGCTGGTTGCCTCTTCTCTACCAGCTCCCTTCCCCCCCTCCTCCCCCTCCTCCCCTCCTCTTTCTCTCAAATGCAAATGAAATTCAAATTAGCTTTATTGGCATGACAGTGATTTGCACATAACCTAACCTACAGTTCGGTAATAACTGTGGAGGTCTTGTTCTTTTTCTCTTTTATTGCCGGCTGCCTCTTTCACTTTTTCTTACAATATCTTCCTCTCTGGCTTTCTTTCTCTTCCTCTTCCTCTTCCTCCTTCCTCTTCCTCTATGCCTGTCCACCTTTTAGATTTCCACACATCTCTCCCCAGCCCCCCCGACCCTCTCTGGGCAGATGTATGTATTGGTATCATTAGCAGCTGCACTATGATGGATGGCACTGAAAGGCTGGGCTCTAACGGGGGGACGACGACTCTGCTTTAGCACACCATCATTACCTGCGCCACGTACACACACTTAACAATACACACACACACACACACACACACACACACACACACACACACACACACACACACACACACAC
>NW_011366006.1:0-2090 GCF_000735185.1 Notothenia coriiceps | reverse complement strand
TATCAGCAGGAGAGGACTCTTTAAAGTAGAGACACTACATACTGATATACACCTGAACATCAGCAGGAGAGGACTCTTTAAAGTAGAGACACTACATACTGATATACACCTGAACATCAGCAGGAGAGGACTCTTTAAAGTAGAGACACTACATACTGATATACACCTGAACATCAGCAGGAGAGGACTCTTTAAAGTAGAGACACTACATACTGATATACACCTGAACATCAGCAGGAGAGGACTCTTTAAAGTAGAGACAATACATACTGATATACACCTGAACATCAGCAGGAGAGGACTCTTTAAAGTAGAGACACAACATACTGAAATACACCTGAACATCAGCAGGAGAGGACTCTTTAAAGTAGAGACCCTACATACTGATATACACCTGAACATCAGCAGGAGAGGACTCTTTAAAGTAGAGACAATACATACTGATATACACCTGAACATCAGCAGGAGAGGACTCTTTAAAGTAGGGACCGGTGGTGGAAAGGCAGGTCATTCCATCGTGTTCCATTGTAATTCATACCGAGCCAACGTTCTGGACTCTTTAATATTCTATATGTTTTAATATAATAAATGTTTCAGACGCCAGCCTGCCGGGGGAGGAAATGGCCGACGACAACAAGAGCTGCCACTGTGAGTTTGTGCCTCAGGATCTGACCCCGGGGTTAAAGGTCACCATCAGAGCCATCTGGTACGTCTCTGCTCTGAGAATCCTGCGCTCACCGCTCATCGCTCCACTCACTCTTTATTTGCTGCTTTTGATTCACATTATTTTTCATTTCTTTGTGCTCACCCCAGGGTCAAAGTTCACCGTCAGCTGTTGGGTAAGACCAGTCAGTCTGACGTCCAGCCAGTTTCCTGCTCTGTCATTCTGTCCATTACTGTTGTCTATTGTTGTTTTTATTATCCTTGTTGTTGGTGGCAGTGTTGTTCAGTCTCCAATCTGTCTGTTATCAGAACCAGTGGTTGGCAAGTTACTTTCAAAATGTAATATATTACCAGTGTTGGAAGAAGTACGCAGATCCATTACTTAAGTAAAAGTTCAAATATTGGGTCTTTAAACACTCCATTTGAAGTGAACGTCCTGATTTCAGAATGTTACTTAAGTAAAAGTAGAAGAGAATAAGAAATACACTTCAAGTACAGAAAGTACTCGTTATGCAGTTTATGGGTCTTTTCACAGTGTTAATATATATTATCCTATTTTCATACATTTAAGAGCATTTTGGTCCTGTAGTCACATTTACATACTTGAAATACTTTATAGATTAAAGTACTGCATTATGTAAACATATCATGTGTTTTTTTATATGCACTAAATAACCGAGTGTTAAATAGATGTAGTGGAGTAAAAAGTACAATATTTCCCTCTGAAATGTAGTGAGAAGTAGCACTACATGGAAATACTCAAGTAAAGTACAAATATGTAAAAAACGTACTTGAGTAAATGTGCTTAGTTTCCACAGTATATTGCATATTACTAGTTACTTTGATTTGAAAGTAATATGTTTTGTAATACAAAAACACCTTCACTGTGTGTGTGTGTGTGTGTGTGTGTGTGTGTGTGTGTGTGTGTGTGTGTGTGTGTGTGTGTGTGTGTGTGTGTGTGTGTGTGTGTGTGTGTGTGTGTGTGTAAAGAGTCTGAAGTCCTTACACCCACATGTGTTGCAGACTTTAACGATTTAAAGAATGCTTATCGTCGAGTGAGACGTAGGAGTTTTTTACGGCCTGGTTTTGTGGTTAAATTGACGGTAGTTTGTTATTTAAAAATGTATTTGAAGCTCTCTGACCAATCAGTGGTCCTTCTAGTTAACCCAGAACCTGACTTCCTGTTTCCTCTCCCCCAGTTTAATACGTTTCATGGTGTCTAAGAGGAAGTTCAAGGAGAGTCTCCGTCCGTACGATGTGATGGACGTGATCGAGCAGTATTCAGCCGGACACCTGGACATGCTCGCCCGCATCAAGAACCTCCAGACAAGGTAGGACCTCCGGGCTCCGTACAGTGCCTGTCTCAATGTGTCCTTGTTGTTCCAGGACACATGAAGAGACATCTTCATTATAAAGCTGGACAACTG
>NW_011366005.1:0-4621 GCF_000735185.1 Notothenia coriiceps | reverse complement strand
TTCCCCCCAGCTTCCACCCCAGCTTCCACCCAAGCTTCCACCCAAGCTTCCACCCAGCTTCAACCCAATTTGGAGAAAACATAGCTATAGAGGAGATTCGTTGAGTTAAAGTATTATAATATAATGTTGTATAAATGCCAATAAAACATATAATCTCAAATTATTTCCTGTAAAAAAACTGAAAAACACAACAGACTTCTATTTCCTGTTAATCTGGATTTCTTTCCGCCTCACCTCTCCAAAAATCTGGCTGATTTCTGGTGAAGTGATGAAATCTCCGTCAGGTCCCAGCATGTTGTTCCTCACATAATAACCCTGAAAGAGGAAAACAAAAAACGATAATGATTTTATAAATGGGAATAATTCTGTATGCATGTTTACCCTACGATTAATATATACAGTCTATGGTTTACCCCCTGACGCAGCTGACCAGCCTTGAGCAGCCGTTATCTCCCTTAAGGAGGGGCTGCCCTAAAAAGTTGTTGTTGTTACCAGTTTGTGACCGGGCAGCCCTCGGTGAGAGATAGTTATTGTTGTGGGACACCTGGAACACATCCTTCTCGGGGTGTAGATGACCCCCGAGCCATAGAGAGAGAGATAGTCTATCTATTGAAGAATGTTGATTATTACACTATGAACCAGTTAAAACCTGGAGCTACAGGAGGAGTCTTCAGAATTGATTGTGGCATCTCTACCGTGTGGTCAGACGTGACATGTCTTGTGAATTCTCCGGCCGAAGCTCCAAATAAACCATCAGTGTTTGCCATCAAAGCTCCAGCTCTCCTCGTGTTTCTCTTTGAGTCCTGTTTCCAATTGCTTCAGAAGTTTCCCCCACAATAATCATTCATTATTTTAATTGATGCCAATGAATTATCTTCTAATTATTTAGATTAGATAAATCCACTTATTGTTGCAGCTTTAATCTGTTATACTTTTTGAGCCCTTGGAAAATGTAACTTATACTGTATTTTATTTACTACATTCACATTAATATTAAATACAATCATTATCTCCTTCAATTCTGTTTTGTGTCAGGTTGCTATGTCATTCAAAACGTTTCTTTATCAAAACAAAAATATCAAACAGGCTGTTTTCTTTCACTGATCCAGGATCTGCAGTCGGAGGTGACAGATTTCAGGATTGACTGATTCTCCCTCACCGTCACTGGGTTGGTGAGCACCTCTCTCATGTACTCCGCCACTGTGATGGGACCTGTGGCTTTTATTTTGAAGGTCAGGTGTTTCAGCATGGAGGGGCGGGGCTTGGATTCACCTGCTGAGAGGAGTCTGCTCTGAGCCAATCGCCATCCCACTATCAAACAAAAACATGTAAAATATATCGTTTTTTAAATAATAAATATTTATTTTTCTACAATTTATTAAAGATGGGGAATTATTATTTTTTGAATTTTTGTATGTTATTATTTATTTTCACATGTATTAATTTAATTACATACATACAATAACATATAATATTATTATTTTTGAATCCAACATTTTTTGATTCAGTAGTTTTGCACACGAGTCCCCATAACAATAATTCAATTGGTTTGTGTGCATTATTCTGAATTAAGTCCTGTTCAAATAGATAGTATATATATATTAGCTCAATGCACTCACCTGCTGCTGAAGGATGGACAGGATGCCGGAAGACTCTGCTGATCAACTGCTGAGTTTTGACACCAAAACAAGCCCTCATTCTGCTGTTTATGATCATATTAACACAACTAGGTTTACTACTTTACAATATGTGTTATATAATAGCTGTCATGGTAGCATTATCTAACGAGAACAGTGTTATTATAATGCAGTTTAAACCACATGTCTGCAGAGAAGCTAAAAGCTACAAAGTCCTTCAAAAAAGCGAAATGCTAACGTAGTAAACATCAATGAAATAAAGGACATCCGGCTAACATTTCACAATAAAACGCTTTCTCAGTAGAAATTGTGCACTTTTCTTTTTCAGAGTGTTTTTTGGTGCTTAAATAAAATACGATGTACATTTCTACGTAAAATATTATGTCACTATGATAATATAAGGTTACAAAAAGAAACTGTCACCCATCTGTTGCGTTTACTATTTTATTTTGAAAGGACATTTTCCAGCGTTGTCGGAACCATGAAATTAAGCTTGACTGTTAAGCGAAGGACAAACTCCCTGATTGGACAAACGGCTGTGACGTAAGTGAAAGAAAACATTTTGATTGACTCGGGAATTATTATTTGTTATTATGTATCTATTTTAAGGGCACATTAATTACCACTGAGAGATTTTTATTCTACTTTAATTAATAAATACAATTAATACAATTTAAAAAAAGGAAACCTCCCGGAAACACTCACCATGACGTCACCTTCCACATCCGGGTCACGTTCTCCTCATGCTGTAGCAAGCAAGCATGGCGGCGAAAAACAAGCAACGTAAAAAGTCCAAAGCGGGCTTTAAAGTGTCTTTTCAGCCGGCAAAAGATGACATGGAGGCCGAAAACAGCGGTGGGGAGGAGGGGGAAGATCCTGCGGAGGATGGACGTAAAGACAAGGGCAAGAAAGGAGAGGAAGAAGAGTTTAACCTGGATGATGTTCTCCGGCTTGGAGGAACACAGGTGAGTTTACCAGGAATACAAACCTTAATATCTTGTAAATAACAGTCAAAAAAAGCTTTATTTGTATAGCAGTTTTCATACAGCAGATTCAGCTCAAAGTGCTTTAAAAACATGGCATACATCACAAATGTAAACTAATTCACTTCATGTCAAACCTTATGGCACACATGCATAAAAGTATAATGTCAATATTCAAAAGACACAAGGAGGTCAAAGGTATGACAGATGAGAACAATACAATTAAATAAATAGTGACTGGAGGATTGGCTTGGAGGAACTCGGGTGAGTTTATCAGGAAAACACCTTAATATGTTGTAAAAAGTGGTTAAAATGACTCAAATACTTACATGTTACTGAAGTACATCTTTGAGGTACTTCTTGAGTGTTTCCATGTTATGCTTCTGCATGCTATGCACAATGTTTATCTGACAGCTTACGGTCATTTTTCCACACCAAACCTGTGTTTACAGAGGAAATGAGAAGTCGATTATCCAATTAACTAAGTAAACACTGCTGTGTTTAACATAATAATACAAATAGTAATAATACAATATGTTTCACTACTACACAGTATTGACTGTTACATGTCCAATATGTGTAATATGTCATTGTAAAGCGCTTTGATCACTTGAAAAACTGCTCTTATAAAAAAATGTAATTAATTATTATTATTAATTATTACTGCTGATTTATACTGTATTCCTGACGATGTGTATTTCTTCTTCTTTAGGCCGACTACGTCCTGCTCGCCGGTCTGAAGGATGAAAACGATCTGGTGGACGGAGGAAAGAAAGGAGCGATCGACGACCTGGAGGAAGGCGAGCTCGAGAAGTTCATCAAAAAACTGGGTATCCGATCCATCGACGGACTGCAGATCATCCCTGACGAGCCGGAGGAAACCGCTGAGGAGACGGAGAGTAGAGAGGGTACAGAGAGTACAGAGGGTACAGAGGTTACAGAGGTTACAGAGGTTACAGAGGTTACGGAGGGTAAAGTGATTAAAGGGATAAAAGAGGGTAAAGAGAGTAACAAGGCCAAAGAGAAGGAAGCCGCTGCAGCAAAGGAACAAACATCCAGCGCGCCTCCCAAAGTGGAAACCATAAAGAAAGAGAAGAAGGCAAAAGAAGGCAGGAAGAAGAAGCAGAACGTGAATGTGTTTGAGTTCCAGCCGAGGAAAATCCTGCTCATCAGACCCGGGGGGAAGTGGTTCGATCTGGAATACACCGCGGAGGGAGCCACGTCCCCACAGGACCCCCCTCTGGTCTCTCAGTACAAAGCTCTGGCCGTGCAGCTGTACGAGGCCGACCAGGGGCTCTACAAGAGCAAGAAGAACCTGCAGAAAGGAGCCAACTCCAACTGGATGAAGACGGTGGTTTCCTCCGGTGTGCTGGCTGACAGGATGGCGGCCATGACGGTTCTGATCCAAGACGCTCCGGTGCACACGCTGGAGCACGTGGAGAACCTGGTGGCCATGGTGAAGAAGAAGGGCAGTCGGAGGCAGGGTTTGATGGCGTTGGACACTCTGCGGGAACTTCTCCTCTCCGATTTGCTCCCGGAAAACAGGAAGCTCCGATCCTTCGCCGAGCACCCGTTCGATCAACTTGAGGAGAAGGCGAGCGGGAACAGAGACGCTCGAGACCGCCGCCTCATCCTCTGGTACTTCGAGCACCATTTGAAGCACCACGTCGCCGAGTTCGTGGCGGCGTTGGATTCCGTCGCTCACGATACGGTCGCGGCAACGAAAGCGAAAGCGTTGGCGACGGCTCACGAGATGTTGTGCAGTCGGCCGGAGCAAGAGAGAGCGCTGCTGATGCAGGTGGTCAACAAACTGGGCGATCCGGAGTACAAGACGGCAGCCAAAGCCTCCCACTTGTTGGAGTCTCTGATTCACAAACACCCCAACATGAAGGCGGTGGTGAGCTGCGAGGTGGAGAGACTCATGTTCCGACCCAACACAGACACAATCTCTCCGGCCAAGGAAAGCTTGTGGCCCAGACAACATTAAAAACGAAATGCTCA
>NW_011366004.1:0-1698 GCF_000735185.1 Notothenia coriiceps | reverse complement strand
TGTGTGTGTGTGTGTGTGTGTGTGTGTGTGTGTGTGTGTGTGTGTGTGTGTGTGTGTGTGTGTGTGTGTGTGTGTGTGTGTGTGTGTGTGTGTGTGTGTGTCACCTTCTGTCCGTTGGCTCCTTGCCGTCCCGTGGACCCCTTACCTCCAGCTGTTCCCGGGCCTCCCTGCAGGAAGACAGGAGAGAACGTTGGGAATCATTTTAATCACAAAACACGAGGAGAGAGAATGTCATATCCAGAACGCTCTCACATTTTATCCTGAAATATAAATTAAGGGTTCAAATTGGTTTACAAAAAAAGAAAATGTGCTCAAGCCCTTATCCTCTTCCGTAGAAACATATTCCCAGTCAGCGGTTATATACAGCCGTTACACAATATGCCGTTAATCTTCCCGGCGACATTTCTGATTCCACCCAATTAGTCATTTGGAAGGAATGAGCTCTGAGTTATTTCTGTGGCTGAGTTCGTACCACGACCTCATGAGTGAAGTTCATTTTAAGGGCGGGTCAGATCTATAAAACATGGGGATATTTCTGTCCACTTCCCAAATCTGTTCAGAGTTATTGTCTGTAAATAACTAGGAAGCATGTCTGCGCCCTGGAGCCAGAGGCAGATGAGCCCCAGCTGCGAGGCGGGTAAGATTCTGGATCATGATTTACAACTCGCAGCGTCATTAAAGCGTCAAATCTGAAACCCACAGAATGAACCAACACTTCCTCGAGCTGCAGGATAAACGTTCATCTGTCGAGCATTAAGGACCAATCAATGGCCCCGAGGGACGAAGAGGAGGAGTTCTACCGCTGGTGTGTCTTTTGGCTGGAAAAGTGTTTGGATTGGTTCGACTGTAACCTGCTGCTTTTAGTCCTGTTCAGAGGAAGCAGAGCAGCTAGTCTGTTTCCAGATCATAGAGTCCTGCTGGGAAATGTAGAATACCCCAAAGTGTGATGATTGAAATGTAGAGTAGGGTCTCCAGCTCATAGAAGCTGCCGGATGCTAACCTGCAGATTCTGGGACTTTTACACTATGAGCACAAACGTTGTTAATTAGCATTATTAAGGATTGTAGTGGAAAATACTTAAACAAGTGTCTTGGCTGATTTGGACAGTTCTGGAGTGGCTCTGGTGGTTATTGATGACGCTTTCTGGATCAACAATGTCAGTTTGAACCAGAAAGAGGGCGTGTCTGTTCTCTGTGGACTGATTTTGATTCATTTTGGGACGATTTGGAAGATTTACGGGACTCTGGATCATTTGGATCGGACAGATTGCTTATTCATTTGAAAAACAATTGTCCACAGTAGAGGTAATAATAATCATCGTGTGCTCTCTAGGTCCAATGGTCCAACTCTACTCACGGTAGTCAGAATCAGCTCGCAGAGAGAACAGGTATGACCACCTTCTGGTTAAAACTGCTATTTATGATCCTGAAAAGGTCAGAAAAGGATTCAGCTTCCTCACGAACCCCCAAAACCGTCGGGATATGTCCCAAAAGGATATCACGAGTTTCATTTGAGTTAACCCAACTTCAGGTAGTCGTGCACATTGCTCAACACATGCGGGCTAGCATCCGGCTGTGCGGTCCTAGCCAGCATGTTGATGTTTTTGTTATTATTCCTATTTTTATTTTGTTTCTCTCATTTCAGCTTTCCTGCCCTTGATTGAACTCCATCTGCTTCCCATCATCATCCCCCCCCCCC
>NW_011366003.1:0-1581 GCF_000735185.1 Notothenia coriiceps | reverse complement strand
TTCGTGCACAGAGGGGATTGTCGGGAAAGAGATGGCTGTTTGAGGAAGCTCCCATTTATTAACATTTCAACAAACAAGTTGCATATTTGCATAACATATTCAAGTGTTAGCATTTAGTGCAATAGTAGCTACAGAACATGTGCTGTGTAAACTGTACTGTATCACATAGCGTTTCAGACACACAAACTTTTCAACTTTCAAACTTAAACGGTGCGCTCCCAGCGCACGTACCGGCAGTGATCTACAGCAGTGGTTTTCAACCAGTGGTACGGGGACAAACTGTCTCGCTCTCGTAATGTCTGTCTGTCTTGCTCTCGTTCTGTCTCTCGTACCACTCTCGGTTCCACTTTTACTTTTGCGCGCTACCTGTCTCACTCTTTTCCAGCCTCCAGCTTTTCCTGCTGGAGCCCGCCGCTTAAAGGTGGGGGGCGCGGACCGGCCATAGAGCCCATAGAGTTAAAGGTGTTGGCCGTTAGCTGTAAAAATCCATAGATTAGCCGCACCGTTATATAAACCGCAGCGTCGAAAAATGGGAAAAAAGGCGCGGCTTATAGTCCGAAAATTACGGTACTTACATCTTTTAAAAGGTTGAGCTACTGAACGTTAAAACAGAGGATGCATCTCCACCCGTGACGAGATCTTTGGAAATGAATTCAGTACAGTGTGCTCGTAATGAAGCTCTGATCTCAGCCGCTCGTTCAGTATCGGTTCCCAAGACTAGAAACAAGACCAACTGATGGTTATTTTTACAACGGACCAAAAGTCACCTTTTCAATCTGGCTTTTAATGTGAGATGAATGCTGTCTCTTGTGTTAAATATTGTTTTATTAGCTCCATTTTGATGTATTTATTTGTACCACTGTAAAGGGTCTTTGAGCAGTCACACAAAGTGGCTGCTTCAGGGTTTTGTTGGATAACCATATATTTAAAATCTTGTAACTAGCAGAAATGGAGTCTATGTTCACATTGAGTGATTTTGTGATGCATGCCCTCAGCTCCAGGTCGAGCCAGCCTTGGCAATCGAACCCAGAGAGATTTATGTCAGTCAGGAGATCGAGAACAAGGATGGAAAATATCTTCATCGGGCATGCATCACGTATCTGAATATATGCAGGTTTCTCTCGGGCGTTTGGACTCACCTTGATGTTGTAGATGGGGTGAATGTTCTTCATTGTGTCCATCACCACTTTGCGTACCTGAACAAAAGAGATGGAGACATGCATCAATTACCTAAAGGTTGTCCATCCTCTGCTCTCTATGTGATAATTAAAAAAGGCAAGGCAAATAAACTACAACATTAAAAGCATTAAGATATATTGTGCAACAGGAACATAAGTGGCATTAAGTGCACTACTAATTACCGTTTAATATTCACATTCATCGAGTGACCGTCTGTTTCATGGAGATATTTCATTGCTCTTTTTACTGCACTGTTAGTGTACAGCAGGCATCCTCAAAGTCCGGACTCCGGTCCGGATCCGGACCGAACCACCACTGTCTCTGGACTCTGAGCAAATTATACTTTTCATATGTATTATCTGTATAATCTGTATTATCTGTATTATCTGCGAGACACAACGC
>NW_011366002.1:0-1537 GCF_000735185.1 Notothenia coriiceps | reverse complement strand
CAAAAAACAGCAAGAAATTATTTTTCTTTGGCGATAAATTAATATTCCTACAGGTTGGAATGTGAAACTAAAAAAGTGGTTAAAGTGTAAAAACATAAAGAAAGCTCGATTTGAGTCTTTGTGAACAAAACAACTGGAATAAATGTGTTTATCAAACTGCAGACTCGACATCGCCACCATGGAGGACTTCAAGGAATCGTTTGACATTTTTAGGAAAGACATTTGTCTCTTTCTAAGCTGGAGCCTCTAACGGAGAGATGGGGGCATTTTTTCCTTTTTTGCGTCACTCACGAAAAAAATGTACGTCCGATTCTCATGAAATTTAAATCAAAGCTTAAGCATTGACTAAGGGAGAAGTGGTTGCATTTTGGGGCCGATTCAAATGAAGGAGCTTTGTTTTTTCACTTATGGAAATGGAGTTGATTGACGTCGGCGCTCGCTGATAGCCCTTTGAGTTAGAGAGGCTTTCTCTGCTTGAAAATGAAACCCATTCGATGAGACAGAAACAACCTAAGTTTTTTAGATGTAAGTGGGAAAATATCGTTGGAAAAAGGAAACAAAAAAAGTCGTTACAATTCTGCAACGAAGACGAGATTCATGCGTTAAAACCTGCATGACAAATCCTCAAAATGACCGACTATTCCTCGACTGTAAATCCTATTTTAAGCACATTTGAACTCTTCTCTCCACACAATTAACTACAAATAATAACTCTTTAAATCTCAAACGAGAACAAAACTCTCCCTTCGGTCAGGGGAACTAAAGACGAGGAAGAAAATAATATTATAACTTCAGTTTCTTAACGAGTGGAAGGAAGACGACAGTATCATCATGTAAACAGCCTGCATGAACAAAGCCACAGGAGAGGAGAGAGTCCTTCGAAGGAGAGGAGAGAGTCCTTCAGAGGAGAGGAGAGAGTCCTTCAGACGAGAGGGAACGGCAGCTTCCTGTTCCTCAAACTCACGGCTTGATTCTGAGTTTGCTTCATTCACATATGGGATTATCAAAAGAGGAGGGTGGGGGGGTATTAGTCTAAAGTACCGTCATGATGCAGACGTCTGGAGGGAAAAGGCAAACGTGATTCTCTCCGTGACAAAAAGGCAAGCATGATTTAAATATGTGCAGAGGAACAGAGACGACGCGTGGAAGGAGACGCGGAGAGTTGGAAAGATTGACTGCATGTCTGTAAGAAGCTAGCTTAGCTTAGCATAAAGAAATAGATGCAACTAGCTCTGCTTGACTCAAAACGAGGACTCTAACTGATCAATAAATGTTTTCTCATTTCCCTTTAGCAATTCAGTCAATACATCCACATTACTGATGATTATTCATCTAAATTACGTAAATATTGAGTCAAAGCAACCCTACAACATCCTCACAATTATAAGGGATGATATTAGAAATATATTGGTGTTTAATTTCCCTCAGAGTGAACAGCCCTGACCTAACGAGGACACGGAGGAAGCTTCAAGTCTGGAGGATGAATGGATGAATGGCGGATGAAGAGGCGTCTCTACAGCTGACGGAATAATGTAAA
>NW_011366001.1:0-1741 GCF_000735185.1 Notothenia coriiceps | reverse complement strand
GCATTGATAGAAAGAGGGAGATAATGTTTACTGTTCTTAGTGAGTCACTTTAATGTCGCTATGCTATGGCCACTCTTTGATTGTCTTCCAACAAAATACAAGCCAAAGATGTGTTTAATTTAATCAAATGTAAAGTCAAGTTCTACAACAATTTCGTTTTTCAAAATAAGATGTAGAGCCGTGAAAAAAGAACATTCAGCTTATAGTTCAAGTTATGTATCTGAAAAGACTAATGCTTACAAGTTAAGGTTTGTTCAAAAGTCATTTCATTCTTCATTAAAATATGGATGTCCAGTGCTAAGTGACTGACAGGAGTGGGATTCACAAGCAATTTGTTGTTGCATTACTTATTTAAAGATTGTAGAAATCGTATAATGATGAGTTTCCGCCAATAAATGTGTCTTCTTATATTAAGCGGAGGCTATCTAAGTGTGTTTTTCAATGTGCAAAATCCAAAAAAACAACATAAAGAAATTACTGTATTGTGTATTGACGGGTAGTGAATTCGTTCTGGACGCATTTTGATAACGTTTCATCATGCCGTTAGCAACATAGCAATGGAAAACTCCACCGTGCTATTTCAAGGCTAGCCGCTGCTACTGTAAACAGAGCAGAAAATCTGCCAGCTTTGCAATTTTTAGCCGACACAAAGTGTGAATAAGGGTCAATAATAACTCAAACGTCCTCCAAAGCAAGTCCATCCAATGCAGTGACCTCACAGAAAGCCATGATAGCTTTCATTGACTCTGATTTTAAGCATCGACAGAGCACAGATGGGATCTCATTACCACAAGTTATCTTGGACCCGTCCCCTTGGCCCTTTTTACATCCTGACCTCCCAGATTATGTACTTTAAGTTCAAACCACTTTTGTTTCCTCCAGGATAAACTGTGAGGCTGTCCGACATTGTAAAGAGCTCCTTTTACTCCTCAGCCACACACTCGCAGTTTCACTCTTCTCCATCCACAGTTGTCGACACTTCACATCTCACTCCGTCAAGTAGCATCGCTATCGCGTAGTGTGAGAGCAACAGAACATCTTGATAGATCTCCTCTTACCCTCCCACATCTCCACAATTAACAGTGTGAAAGAGGCGCTAATTTAAGAACTAATTTGTCACGTGATGGCATGTAATGTGACAGGAGCTATGTTTGGATTAAGTGTCATCGGTCCGCACATGCCACCTGTTTCTCTTGGCAGATTGAGGTATTGATTTGAGGGTCTCAGCTGCCTGATGCACGCACAATATGGATCGGTGTTAAATGCTTTATGTGATAGTGCTAAGCTATCCAACATATTATCTCTTCCTTTTTTTAAATATACACCTCTATGACTCTGGATCTTTGTTGTAAATAATGTATATCGCCTGAGGATACACACAGTAGAATTTGACGTTAGGATATTTTCAAAAAATTGAGGAAGCTCTCAAGTTCATGAAACTCTACCATGAAGTCATCTCTCTGGATCTTACTGATGAAGAAAGATGCATGAATTGAGATGCTTTGAAAGAAGGGTTGTGATTTTATTATAAGCATCCTCTACAGAATACATGTGCACATTTGCCATCTAGTTTGGGAAAAACACTTAATGGCTTTAGTGATCCATCAAGCATAAATGTTGCTCTTCAGTGTACACTTCTTTCTGAATCAAACAGTTTTTTAATTGATTTGATTTCTTTATTTTCTTTATTTCTTTATTTTAATTTCTTTATTTTCTTTATTTTCTTTATATTTTAATTTAT
>NW_011366000.1:0-3097 GCF_000735185.1 Notothenia coriiceps | reverse complement strand
AGAGTGAAACTCTGCCCTTGCAACACCTAGATTAACATCAGAGGCTTATAACACACCGGTGTGAAGTCACACCTACCTGTTATAACACCTCAACCCTCACATCAAAGGATTAGACAACAAAGGCTAATTAGATTAGACAACAAAGGGCTGTGAGGGGACGGGGGCGAGACAGTCTCACGCACAACTTCAAAGAGACTGCCTTAATCAACACCTAGATTAACATCAGAGGCTTATAACACATCGGTGTGAAATCACACCTGCCTGTTATAACACCAAAAACTTCTCTTTTTTGCATACAGCAAATTCTAATATTACTCCAATACAACCTCACATAACTTCATATTGGGCTTCCTTATAGTTGTGGGAAGTAATTAAACAATAAAAAAGACAAGATCATGGGGGCAATAGGATATTTTAAATTAGTATTACCCTCTTCAAAGAGACTTTCTTATAGTTAATAAAGTAATTACACACTAGTTCACAAGCCCTACAACTAAAGAGAACATCCTTAGTTATCACCATTCATATTAAAACCTATATAAGATCTTTTTTAATTAATATGAATACCCTCTTCATAAAAAGAGACTTCATTGTAGTTAAACTACTGCTACATTAGTTAACAGTCTCACAAAAAACTTAGAAAGAAACATCCTTAGCGAGCACAAATCATTTAAAAAACCCTAAATCAAATTTAGAGAGGACAATAACGTTTTTTAGGTGTCTTAGTGAGTGGAAATGACTGTCTTTTTATTTAGTCTGCACGGATTTCTTTCTTTTTTCACCTAACTCCACCCCCACTATCTTCTGGCCTCATATCGTGTGACAGGAAGGGGTGGAGAAAGGGGGAGAGGCCGGGGGTGTGAGGGGACGGGGGCTAGACAGGCTCACGCACAACTTCAAAGAGACTGCCTTAATCAACACCTAGATTAACATCAGAGGCTTATAACACACCGGTGTGAAATCACACCTACCTGTTATAACACCTCAACCCTCACATCAAAGGATTAGACAACAAAGGCGCTACACAGGGGGGCATTTCACACCTACGTGTGATGACACCTCACCCCTCACATCAAAGGATCTCACACCTAGGTGTGATATCACACCTAGGTGTGACATCCACCTCGAACAAAGGGAGGCGGGACTTAGCTCATTAGCATAAGTAGGGAGAGGTGTGACCTGTCACAGCACCTGTCACTTTTCATGCATACTAATGTGATGGAAGCGGGATCATTAATACTACTTGTCTGCTAGGTTCTTAAGGGCTCCACCCACTCCATTAGAAGCACCCTTTCCATGTGACGCCTCTGTGAAATTCCACGTCACTTTTTCAAACCCTTGCATGAAGGGCACTGTAGAGGCCAGGTAAAAATTGGTTCTATTTCGATATTGCGACGTGGGACCATCAGAGATGAAGTGGATGTTCCTGGCATTTGGATGCTCCTTTCGAATGCTCTGAAGCACTGGGATAAGGTGTGCCCATGTGGCTATGGCATCATGCTGAAGACAGGCTGACAGAGATGCAAATGACTCCACCCTGCCACTACCAAGATAGATGACTCCAGTATGGAGGGTTACCTGCTCGTTGCCACCTCCAAAGTGAGTTTCCTTTATTTCCCTTGTGTATTTACAAGCATAGTTCTCACTGTAGTCAATGTGAACCACTACATCATTTTGGGTCAGGGTCTCTCTCAATTTCCTCAGTCTTTCAAACTTGTGCTTTACAGTATGTTGCATATGTGTCGTGAGAAGTTTGAGAGGTGGTCCTGTGTGGGTTCCACTAGTTTGTCAATGGAGGTATGCCTCTTTTCAAGAAACACCTTTCTCACCGCCCTCTCTTGAGTGGACCCATCTTTGCTTTTCTGTGCTACGAGTACAGATTTATTGATCTACTCCTCCCAAACAATGATGTTACCTTTTGTGGAAGGATCCAGTGTTGTTTGTATCGTCTTATCTTTGCAATTGCTGCATGTTCTGTACATGCAGGACTTTTCCTCATCACTAAAGACAATAGTCTGTACTATGTCTCTTGGGGATGATGTTCCTATAACTCCAAGTTGGTGCAGCTTCTTTTTTTTTAAGCCAACGTTTTCATGTATTCTGCAAGCACATGTGTCTCTGTCTGTAACTTTTCTTTTCTCTGGCCAATCCAAAATGGTCTAAGTTTAAAAAATGGGGACTTTGAAAGGCTGTGCCTCGGATTCTCTTTATACAAATTTGCCATTGTGTCTGTGAAGGCTCTCTTCCGAAATATCTGGCCCTTTCTCCTAATCTCCCCAGAGTTCCCATTTATAATGGTGGTGACTTCATCGTGATGAAGAGAGCGGCTAACCAGAGTGCGCATTAGTCTTCTCTTGCTGTTACAAGCCAAAGTCCTCTGAGGACCTCTCTTTGCAACATTTTTCTGCACCTCTCTGCCTTCATTGCTGCAGAATGCCTGCTTTCTCTTGGGCATATTTTCAAGTCTCTTGAGTCTTTTCCTGAGATTGACCATCTCATTGGTCCTTTCCAGAAGCTTTTCTTCCGTGTGATGCAACTTTGACCTCAATCTCGAAAGGGTTTTCTTTCTTTTGCTCCTATTTTTGTGCAATTTCTTTGGTGTTGACATCATCGGACAGTGTGTCTCTTGATAGGTTTATCTTTCTTTTTTTTGCAGCTGAGTTTGTTTCAGGGGCATTGACTTGCTGATTGATTGCTGGTTGAGCTGCTGGAGAGGACGCTGGCGTTGACTGTTCGCCGCTTCTCCGCCTCTGTCACCCTCTATCACCCTCAGCTACCATTCGTTCTTCAATCTTTCGAATTGGACCACTGCCCTGCATTACACATCTTTAATGCAATGCACATTGTTTTTAAATTTTTACCTATTTTGGACTTCTGCCTCCGTTGCTGGCTGTAGCCGGCTGCCCTCACGTAGCCATCAAAGTGCCGGGTGGCTATTGCTATCTGCTACATCGCCTACTGTCTGTGTCCGTCCCACGCAACAACCGTGGACTCTCTCTGCCTCCTGCCTTCATCTCTGGGGTGCATCTGTCCCGTCCCGCTGCTCACATCCTCCTGCCATGTCGTGGATCTTCCTCGTCTCCACAACAATCCTCCA
>NW_011365999.1:0-1956 GCF_000735185.1 Notothenia coriiceps | reverse complement strand
TAGTGTCTCTACTTTAAAGAGTCCTCTCACACACACACACACACACACACACTATAGAGAGGAAGTATTCCCCAGTTAACGCTATGAGTTCCTGCCAACCAGCGACAGCAGGATGTTCCTCCACCAATCCATCAGCTTTACTCTTTAATTGGACATTTTCAGTCCAGTCTAGTTTCCTCCTGCGGTCGCTCAGGAAACAAGCCTCACATTTGATAAAGAGACTGAATTCAACATTTGGCCGAATGTGACATTAAAAAAACATGACCTCCGATGTGAGGAGGTGTAAGAAAACAGACCGGGACATCTGAGAAAAGCTAATTTCCGACATGCTCTGCTTTCCCCCTCGTCTTTGTGTTTTCTTTGTCCCCAGTTCTTCCCATTTTTTTTTAATGGCGTCGCTGCTCTAAATTGGCAAGTTCAGAGTATACAAAGAGAAGACAAATGGGTGATAGAAAAAGGGTGACATGCAACAAAGGATCCCAGGCGAGAATGTTGCAATTACAAGGCAAACGTTCCAGCAAACTGAACCAGAATACGCCCATCCCCGCCCCCTGGACCGCTCCCAGCCAACAAGAGGACAAATGGGCTGAGATATGCTGGCCACTATGCATTATTATTCATAGCAGAGGGTGTGTTATCGTTGGCACCTCCTCGCAGCGGCTGTTTAGAGAGTGAATAACTCCGGTCATTACAGATTGCACAATTACAACATGTTGCTCCAAAATGTCCGCTCTTTTCTCTTGTATTTAAAAACAAGTCTTGGTTGGGATTAGTCTGAGATCATATACTGCTGAGGAGTTTCACTATAATTAAAGAGGACATATCATGCTCATTTTCAGGTGTATATCAGTATGTAGTGTCTCTACTTTAAAGAGTCCTCTCCTGCTGATGTTCAGGTGTATATCAGTATGTAGTGTCTCTACTTTAAAGAGTCCTCTCCGCTGAGTTCAGGTGTATATCAGTATGTAGTGTCTTATCATTCAGTATGTAGTGTTCTACTTTAAAGAGTCCTCTCCTGCTGATGTTCAGGTGTATATCAGTATGTAGTGTCTCTACTTTAAAGAGTCCTCTCCTGCTGATGTTCAGGTGTATATCAGTATGTAGTGTCTCTACTTTAAAGAGTCCTCTCCTGCTGATGTTCAGGTGTATATCAGTACCTGCTGATGTTCAGGTGTATATCAGTATGTAGTGTCTCTACTTTAAAGAGTCCTCTCCTGCTGATGTTCAGGTGTATATCAGTATGTAGTGTCTCTACTTTAAAGAGTCCTCTCCTGCTGATATAGTATTTGCATCCACATATACTATATTATGAGTTCGCTAATAATCTGTATTTGTAAGTAAATAAAGTAGTGGAGTTAAAAGTACAACATTGGCTTCTGAAATGTGGAGTAGAAGTATAACGTATAACAAAATGAAAATACTTGAGTGAAGTCCCTCAAAATGAAAGCACAATACTTGAGTAACTGGTCTTTCCACCACCGGAGAGAACTGGTGTTGAAACAGTCACCACTGGAATCTCATTACGACCCACACACACGTTATTAGCAGCTGATCTTAAGTTTCACAGCTGTGATGTCACTCTGCATTACGGCACACACTCTCTCCTGGGTGGCTGGTTCTGTTGAGGCGGTGCTTTCTGCTCTCCAGGCAACCAGAGGGTTTACGAGCAGCTTCTCTCACAAAAGCACGGGGCGGGCTGATTGCTCAGCTAATTGATCTCCGCCAGAGATCACAGGGCTGCTCGTAAAGAAAGGGAACGCCCCCCCCCCATGACATCACCCTCAGGGAGTTATTCCCACAGGGAGGGAGGCAGTCTGCAGGGAGAGGGGAGGCAAAGAGTCACGTGGAAAGCACACTTTCACACACACACTTTCAACCAGACCCAAACACACACATTCAACTATTCAGTGATGGACAGTAACCAAGTACTTCACCTCAGGTACTCTGGAGCATTTC
>NW_011365998.1:0-2184 GCF_000735185.1 Notothenia coriiceps | reverse complement strand
TATATACACAATCAACTGACACATTTATACATATGCACACATTAAGACATATAAGAGTGTTTCCAAAGGTGTGGCAGCATTTTGGAAATGAATCCCTTTAGGAAAGTTTGGTGTTGAGGACTTGAAACTGTCAAGATGAACTGAAACGTTTTAAATTAAAGTTGGCACCTAACACTAGACTGTCTGTACCTGTCTCTCCCCATCAGACATCGCCGTGGTGGAGATGACGGACGCTTTCCGGCAGCCCTCGCTCTTCTACCACCTGGGAGTCAGAGAGAGCTTCAGCATGGCCAACAACATCATCCTGTACTGCGACACCAACTCCGACTCCCTCCAGTCCCTGAAGGTGAGAACAGAGAGCATTAACACACATTAACAAACAATCACTGAGGTTCACAGAGTTGGTAATTGAAAGCTATTTTTAGGAAACGGAGAGGGACAGGGGATTGACAGGAAAGTCATTTGGTGGCAGCGGCACATAAATGCATCGATTATTTGAAGGAAGGAAATGCATTTATGAAAGTCGGCGTTGGCCTCATTTCAAAAACGTAGTTATTTGATGAAAATAGAGTTCACGGAAAAGAGCAATTTTGTTGTCACTTAGTCATCAACCACTTTTCTTTAAGAGGTTAAACCGCAGTGTTGTCCTGAGTTGTGTTTCTCTGCCCTTCAGAGATGAGCTGTCTGTCAGTCTGTCCTCTCCTGTGATGTCCTTTCTTTTCTATCAAATCTTGTATTTCTTTTGTTGAATGTATGTATTATTTGGTGGTGGTGCAGTGCCATAAGGTGGTACTAAATCATTTAAAGGTGGGGTAGCTCATTTTGGAGAAACCAGCTTGAGTGCGCTAGAATTTGAAAATACAAAGCCGGAAAAAACCTGCCACTTCCTTACAGAGCCCCTCCTCCAACACACACGAACGCGCACATGACCAATGAGGGCACGAGATAAGTTTGTGCACAGATGGAAGGCTGACAGGCAGGTAGGCCATCCAGTTATTTTAGCCGGGCCGGCTCAGATGATTGGTCGTGCTTTTTACAGTACTACAGCTTCCACAGATGACATTTTTTTATGGATTTTTTGTCAAAGCACTTCAGATATTCATTGCTATCGGGATGTTAAGAGCATTCCATGGAATATAACAAAAAGTGTATCTCGAGCCGGTTTCTCAAACTTACACCTTTAATTTCCACGATTGAGATTTTCATTTCAGTGCTGATTGTTTGTTAGCTGGAAACAAAAATCAAAATGATGATAGGGTTAAGAATTGTGTTGGAATCAGGGTCATGGCCCAAAAACGGGTCGAATATAGTCCCGGTTTTGAAGTATTGTCCATCATTGAGAGCTCTTCAATTTAAGACACAAATTCAACTGTATTTCATTTCATTTTTCAATTAGCTGTTGCTTTTATCCAAAGCAATTTAGAATAACTGGAGTCAACCATATAAACTCAGATTAAGCCAAACCATTTGAAGTGCTACAACCATTTATGTAATTCAATTTTATATTTTGATGGTGCAGTTGAAATGGTTCGGCACTTTAAAACACATTTCGGGTATTATGCACTCGGTGTGCTGATTACTCATGTTTAAAAGTTTTTTTTGGTTGACGTGGGCTGCTTCCTACTGCAACTAAGACCACCTCTGCTAACTTCAAAAAACATGACACACTGTTATGAAATAAACCAAAACCTTCATGAAAAGAACTGCTCTATAATAACGGCAATCTGTAAGGGAGAGTAACACATCTGTATTCATAATAAAATGTCAGATTGTTACTTGTACCCCCAAAAAAACTCACCCAAGCTGAGTCAGCATTTGACAACAGTGCGAGTCTTATGGAGCAGACGAGACGTGGTTCACTGAGGCCAAAGCTGAACACATTGAAACACTGAAGCCTTTATTGCCGGTTTTCCTCTCGCTGTGCAGTCAGAGTAACGTACCATACAGCCTCTAGTGCAGATTGAATTTAGAAGGCATTAAAAACCCAAATGTACATTTTTAGCTCAATTATTCCTGCTGTGTATGTGGTAAAAAGCTTCAGGTAGCCTGCTTTGTTTCAGACAGTTCCTAATAGGAGTTCCTGTGCTTTTCTCCCCCCCCCGACTGAAAACACACACACACACACACACACACACACACACACACACACACACACACACACACACACACACACACACACACACA
>NW_011365997.1:198273-198900 GCF_000735185.1 Notothenia coriiceps | reverse complement strand
CATGGAATAGGACGTATATTTACCTTCTTTCTGCTACCGAATCGCCGCTGAAGTTGATGATGATTGTAAAGAACTTTTGAATGTAGCATGTAACGACTGTAAAGTTGGAGGTAAAGTCGTCCCATTTCTTCCATTTCGTTTCGACAGAGCAAAACGAGTAGCGCTTCAATACAATCGGCCATTGTTGTTGTTGTCGGTGTCAGCTGTAAGGGGTTTCCGCGCGGTTTGGGTTTATGAAGCAGGCACGCAAACGGTTACGTCATGACGCAAACGATGACGCAATGACTCAGCACCAGTCGGGCTCTGGGCAGTATGAACAGAGCGGGAGCTGAACCAAAGAATTGGTTCCGAACCAGAAAAGCTCTAGCACGGAGCTAGAACAGGAAAAGCCTTGGTGTGAAAGGGGCATTACTAACTTATGTTTGACAAAAACAAACATATTGTTAAACATTTCTGTCCGTGTTTGTGGCCTTAGAGTTTGTCGAGGAGATCAATGTAAGTTTCTGTCCGTAATGATGAAGATCCAGCTGCTCATTGTNAACAGCTAGCTAGCGCCATCGAATAGGACGTATATTTACCTTCTTTCTCCTACGGAATCGTCGTTGAAGTTGATGATGATTGTAAAGA
>NW_011365997.1:195346-198244 GCF_000735185.1 Notothenia coriiceps | reverse complement strand
CGATGTGAGGGGTTTCCGCGCGGTTTGGCTTTATGAAGCAGGCACGCAAACGGTTACGTCATGACGCAAACGATGACGCAATGACGCAGCACCAGTCGGGCTCTGAGCGGTGTGAACAGAGCGGGAGCTGAACCGAAGAACCGGTTCAGAACCAGAAAAGCTCTAGCACGGAGCTAGAACAGGAAAAGCCTTGGTGTGAAAGGGGCATTACTAACTTATGTTTGACAAAAACAAACCTATTGTTAAACATTTCTGTCCGTGTTTGTGGCCTTAGAGTTTGTCGAGGAGATCAATGTAAGTTTCTGTCCGTAATGATGAAGATCCAGCTGCTCATTGTCTTAGCTTAGCATAAAGACTAGAAGACGAACACTCGTTTTTATTGTTCATATGTTTCCCAATGTTTCTGTTCTTTATGCTAAGCTATGCTAACCGGCTGCTGGTGCTAGCTTCAAAGTTAATACACAAATATGAAAGTGGTATCGATTACATCTTATTGACGCTTTTTCTCCAAAGAGACTTACTTTCGTACACTTGTCTACGGCAGCTATTTGGGGGTTTGTATCTTGCCCAAATTGCCCAATGTAGTGCAGTAACCCCCTGAGGAACAGCCCGAATAGTTTTTCATCAAACTGGCAACAAATAGAAAGTCTAAGTCCCAAATTTCGGACTAATCCCTTAAATCAGTGCTTCTCAAAGTGTGTTCCGCGGACCACTGGTGGTCCGTGAATATATTGGTACAGTTTCATATTTGAAATACATTTATTTATTTAAGGAAAAATGAGGCGTGTGGCGCAGTGGATAGAGCCTTGGTGGTCGGATCAGGGGGTCACAGGTTCAAACCCCACTGCAGTCAGCATGTCGTTGTGTCCCTGAGACACTTCACCCCAAATTGCTCCTGTGGGGATTGCCCACAGTATTGAGTATGTAAGTCGCTTTGGGTAAAAGCATCTAACAAGTGACATGTAATCATTTAAGTTTTCCGCATTTTCGCGGGAATATCTCCGCAATGGAGCGAGCTTAAGTTTCAATTTCGATTGCATGATATAGCTCAGCGCAACACCTTTGTCACACATGTTGCCACTTGTTGGTACCATTGTCAGGCGATTTGTAATCTGTTCTAGAAAACGATGTGTTTTTGGATATTTGTGGAGTTAGGTGGTCCGCGAGTGTTTTGTTATTGGTTAAGTGGTCCTTGGTATGAAAAGGTTTGAGAAACACTTCCTTAAATACATCCACGTTAAGAGAGACTACGATGATTCTGGCCTTTCCCCATATGTCTCTCACCCTGAAGCGTCATTCCTTCCCTTCTGTAAGCTGAATATAATTAGCGTGCCACGTTGTAAAGCTGTAAACCGGAAAATAAAACATCCCTCATTGGGATTCGTTGCGTTGCTTCATCCAATGCACCATATGTTCAACACTCTCTACCTTCCACGTGCTTTTCATTGTGCCTCTTTCTCTCGCTCTCTGATGATAATTTAAGTATTAGGGGAAAATCCATTTATAAATTAAACAAAATGACTTGATATCCATCGAGTCCCTTAGTTCATCAGCCTGTTCAAACAAGGGGGGGAAGATTGTCTTCGCGGTGGCCGGGGTCTTCGGAGACGGCGCGGTAATTAGATCTGCAGCGGATTTATTCTTGGCTGATTGGTGCCTGCGATGGGTGAGGGGCGGATTTCAATTAATTGGAGTTCTACATTTGAGTTTTTGTTGTAATTTCTCTGCAAAACAAACCTCCAACTGAGCCTCCCCCGTGCAGCAAACTGGAGATAAGAAGTCATATATGTGGCCGTCAATGTCAATATGTCTGGAGAGAAAGATAAGGAGTAGATCTGAGACAAGCACGCGTGTTTCCTCAATGCTAATTTGCCCTGAAGATAGAAAGATTTGAACGAGAAGAAAAAGGGGGATGTTGTATTATATGAATGTCTCAGTGATTCCCAAAGTTAATTTGACCAGAGAGAGAAAAGGAGCAAAAGAGAAGAAGGAGGGGATGAGGACAAAGGTGTTTGTTCTGCCATGTTAATTTGTCTAGAGAGAGAGATGGAAAGAAAGCGAGGCAGGGGATGTAGGGACGTGTTCGAATGTGCATGAGTGCTTAGCAATGTTAATTTGGCCAAAGAAGAAGAGCGAGACGGGAGGTTTCAGACAGACATGTATGGATGTGAAGGAGTGATCCCCAATGATAATGTGACCAGAGAGAGAGGAAGAGGGAGGATTAGGATTCATGTATGTGTTCTTTAATGTTAATTTGTCTGGAGGAAGAGAGGTGGAATAAAACGCCAGAGGAGGAAGAGGAAGGCTGGTATGAATCTGTATGAGAGTCTCCCAGGAGGAGGCGGGGCTTATTTCAGGTGTCCGGGGGAATCTGCCTTTTTATTCCTCCTGCAGACGATGTGAGGTGACTTTCAGGGCTTGAACTCTTGGATGGACATTTGGATTGTTTCATCAATACAATGAGATGCTGAAGAACCAAGGTGCATTGTTTGCATTTGGTCGACTCCCGAGTGCACCGCGTTCTCTTGACTTCAGACTACTCAATGTTCCTGTCTGTTACAATGGTCATTGTGTTGGATTAGGAGATGATAGAGTTGTACATTTTTGCAGCGACTTTGCCGAGAGAAATGCCACGTCCGGGACCGGACCAATCATAGAGTTGCGTCTTTGACGACGTGCTTAAAGTTAAATAAAGTGTTATGAACCAGCTCTCAGGAACAAACAACGGCGGGGTGAAGACGATGGCTGTCTTGTCTTCAACAAAGCTTTAAAAAAGTTTTGAAAAAGCGTCTGATCTTTACTGACCTGGTGCATTGTTTGCATTTGGTCGACTCCCGAGTGCACCGTGTTCTCTTGAGTTCAGACTACTCAATGCTTCTGTCTGTTACATTGGTCATT
>NW_011365997.1:193561-195335 GCF_000735185.1 Notothenia coriiceps | reverse complement strand
CTGTATGAGAGTCTCCCAGGAGGAGGCGGGGCTTATTTCAGGTGTCCGGGGGAATCTGCCTTTTTTATTCCTCCTGCAGACGATGTGAGGTGACTTTCAGGCTGAGAGCTTGAACTCTTGGATGGACATTTGGATTGTTTCATCAATACAATGAGATGCTGAAGAACCATGGTGCATTGTTTGCATTTGGTCGACTCCCGAGTGCACCGTGTTCTCTTGAGTTCAGACTACTCAATGCTTCTGTCTGTTACATTGGTCATTGTGTTGGATTAGGAGATGATGAGTTCTTGCAGTGACTTTGCCCAGAGAAATCAACGAGACGTATCAAAGATGGCCGTCCTTCACAACTTGCATAGTGTCATTGCATAGGAGGGAGAAGAATCCAAACAAACCATGGCATGTTGGCTGTCTTTTCTTTGGCAAAGCCTCAAGAAAGTAGCACCGAAAACAGCTTTACTAATACGTTGGAAAAGCATTCTCAACCCATAGATGCACAATCCGTTGTTGCTCACCAAGAAAGACTGAAAGGAAAAGAAAACCGTTCGTTGGTCACCCATTGATGTTCCTGATACGAGCTCACAAACCGTAGGGTTAGGGTTTACGGCTTTTAAAGGTCCCATGTCATGGCCATTTCTACTGATCATAATTCCATTGTTGAGGTCTACTAGAATAGATTCACATTGTTCAATGTTCCAAACTCACATTGGTTTCTCATCCAGCATCTCTGCATAGTCTGTGTATTCACTCTCTGTCCTACACGGCTTGTTGGAGCTCCGCCCCCCCCCCCCCCTATGAGCTCAGTGGCCGTCTGCGAGACAGCGAGACACAGCGANTTGTTCAATGTTCCAAACTCACATTGGTTTCTCATCCAGCATCTCTGCATAGTCTGTGTATTCACTCTCTGTCCTACACGGCTTGTTGGAGCTCCGCCCCCCCCCTCCCTGTGAGCCCAGTGTGCTCTGATTGGTCCGGACGTTGCGAGGCTCGCTGCTCAGTGAGCTGGCTTACTGGTGTGGTTTCCGGGTCAGCGATACAGCGAGAACAAGCTAAACTCATCCTGAGCACACACACACTCACAGCCGAAGTAAAAACAATAAGTGTGGCTTGATATTGAGTAAAGGTTTCTAACGCTGTGAGAATGGGTCTGCAGAGAGCATTTCTCCACCATCCCAACTCGTCTATTACCAACCAGGGAGCTCTATGCAAGTCAATGGGACTCCCTGTTAGTTGAAAAGGTAAGCTAAAGGTCCTGGTGAGTGAGGAGCTCCGCGGATTGGTCCATTTCGGTTCCGGGAACCGCATGACTTCATGCGGTTCCCGGAAGAAACAAATGGAAAAAGAGAAATGTCCAGCGAGGCGTTCTGGGGCAGCACAGACGTGTTTTTAAACTTGTTTTTTAACCTGTTTATACATTTTGACTCTTGCAAATGGTTTTCTTTATCTTTTTTTATTATGTACTGTAGCACTTTGAGGTTTGTTTCAAATGTAAAGTGCAATACAAATAAAATTTATTATTATTATTATTATTATTCTCTGTGTTAGAGTTTTACTCACTACAGGGTGTACTTAGATAGTTGTGTGAATACAGAAAGCTAAACCAAAAACATGTTATATCCTCATAGTCTTTATAATCAAGGAACAACTTCCTGTCGATGTCATAACTTTAAAATAATCAAATCAAAAGGTTACACTNAGACCGTTCACATGCAGAAAAACCTTCATAACACACAAGGGGACGGGTAATAACCGGAGAAGCATGATATGGGACCTTTAA